>NW_018744485.1:0-19055 GCF_001683475.1 Chenopodium quinoa
TTGAATGTGTTTGACTTTCATTTGATTCAATTAGCTTTGTAGAATGCATTAGACTTTCATTTGATTCAATTAGCTTTGATTGAATGTGTTTGACTTTCATTTTATTCAATTAGCTTTGTTGAATGCATTTGACTTTCATTTGATTCAAAATGCTTTGTTTGAATGTGTTTGACTTTTATTTGATTCTATTAGCTTTGTAGAATGTATTAGAATTTCATTTGATTCAATTAGCTTTGTTTGAATACGTTTGACTTTCATTTCATTTAATTAGCTTTGTAGAATCCATTTGACTTTCATTTGATAGCTTTGTTGAATGCATTTGACCTTCATTTGATTCAAAAAGCTTTGTTTGAATGAATTTGACTTTTATTTTATTCATTTCGCTTTGTAGAATGCATTTGACTTTCATTTGATTCAATTAGATTTGTGGAATGCATTTGACTTTCATATGATTCAAAAAGCTATGTTTGAATGTGTTTGACTTTCATTTGAATCAATTAGCTTTGTTTGAATGTGTTTTACTTTCATTTGATTTAATTAGCTTTGTAGAATGCATTTGACTTTCATTTGATTCAATTAGCTTTGATGAATGCATTTGACTTTCATTTGATTCAAAAAGGTTTGTTTGAATGTGTTTGACTTTATTTGATTCAATTAGCTTTGTAGAAAGCATTAGACTTTCATTTGATTCAATTAGCTTAGTTTGAATTTGTTTGACTTTCATTTGATTCAATTAGCTTTGTGGAATGCATTTGACTTTCATATGATTCAAAAACTTTGTTTGAATGTGTTTGACTTTCATTTGAATCAATTAGCTTTGTTTGAATGTGTTTTACTTTCATTTGATTTAATTAGCTTTGTTTAAATGCATTTGACTTTCATTTGATCTAATTAGCTTTGATGAATGCATTTGACTTTCATTTGATTCAAAAAGCTTTGTTTGAATGTGTTTGACTTTCATTTGATTCAATTAGCTTTGTAGAATGCATTAGACTTTCATTTGATTCAATTAGCTTTGATTGAATGTGTTTGACTTTCATTTTATTCAATTAGCTTTGTTGAATGCATTTGACTTTCATTTGATTCAAAATGCTTTGTTTGAATGTGTTTGACTTTTATTTGATTCTATTAGCTTTGTAGAATGTATTAGAATTTCATTTGATTCAATTAGCTTTGTTTGAATACGTTTGACTTTCATTTCATTTAATTAGCTTTGTAGAATCCATTTGACTTTCATTTGATAGCTTTGTTGAATGCATTTGACCTTCATTTGATTCAAAAAGCTTTGTTTGAATGAATTTGACTTTTATTTTATTCATTTCGCTTTGTAGAATGCATTTGACTTTCATTTGATTCAATTAGATTTGTGGAATGCATTTGACTTTCATATGATTCAAAAAGCTATGTTTGAATGTGTTTGACTTTCATTTGAATCAATTAGCTTTGTTTGAATGTGTTTTACTTTCATTTGATTTAATTAGCTTTGTAGAATGCATTTGACTTTCATTTGATTCAATTAGCTTTGATGAATGCATTTGACTTTCATTTGATTCAAAAAGTTTGTTTGAATGTGTTTGACTTTATTTGATTCAATTAGCTTTGTAGAAAGCATTAGACTTTCATTTGATTCAATTAGCTTAGTTTGAATTTGTTTGACTTTCATTTGATTCAATTAGCTTTGTGGAATGCATTTGACTTTCATATGATTCAAAAAGCTTTGTTTGAATGTGTTTGACTTTCATTTGAATCAATTAGCTTTGTTTGAATGTGTTTTACTTTCATTTGATTTAATTAGCTTTGTTAAATGCATTTGACTTTCATTTGATCTAATTAGCTTTGATGAATGCATTTGACTTTCATTTGATTCAAAAGCTTTGTTTGAATGTGTTTGACTTTCATTTGATTCAATTAGCTTTGTAGAATGCATTAGACTTTCATTTGATTCAATTAGCTTTGATTGAATGTGTTTGACTTTCATTTTATTCAATTAGCTTTGTTGAATGCATTTGACTTTCATTTGATTCAAAATGCTTTGTTTGAATGTGTTTGACTTTTTTTGATTCTATTAGCTTTGTAGAATGTATTAGAATTTCATTTGATTCAATTAGCTTTGTTTGAATACGTTTGACTTTCATTTCATTTAATTAGCTTTGTAGAATCCATTTGACTTTCATTTGATAGCTTTGTTGAATGCATTTGACCTTCATTTGATTCAAAAAGCTTTGTTTGAATGAATTTGACTTTTATTTTATTCATTTCGCTTTGTAGAATGCATTTGACTTTCATTTGATTCAATTAGATTTGTGGAATGCATTTGACTTTCATATGATTCAAAAAGCTATGTTTGAATGTGTTTGACTTTCATTTGAATCAATTAGCTTTGTTTGAATGTGTTTTACTTTCATTTGATTTAATTAGCTTTGTAGAATGCATTTGACTTTCATTTGATTCAATTAGCTTTGATGAATGCATTTGACTTTCATTTGATTCAAAAAGGTTTGTTTGAATGTGTTTGACTTTATTTGATTCAATTAGCTTTGTAGAAAGCATTAGACTTTCATTTGATTCAATTAGCTTAGTTTGAATTTGTTTGACTTTCATTTGATTCAATTAGCTTTGTGGAATGCATTTGACTTTCATATGATTCAAAAAGCTTTGTTTGAATGTGTTTGACTTTCATTTGAATCAATTAGCTTTGTTTGAATGTGTTTTACTTTCATTTGATTTAATTAGCTTTGTTAAATGCATTTGACTTTCATTTGATCTAATTAGCTTTGATGAATGCATTTGACTTTCATTTGATTCAAGAAGCTTTGTTTGAATGTGTTTGACTTTCATTTGATTCAATTAGCTTTGTAGAATGCATTAGACTTTCATTTGATTCAATTAGCTTTGATTGAATGTGTTTGACTTTCATTTTATTCAATTAGCTTTGTTGAATGCATTTGACTTTCATTTGATTCAAAATGCTTTGTTTGAATGTGTTTGACTTTTATTTGATTCTATTAGCTTTGTAGAATGTATTAGAATTTCATTTGATTCAATTAGCTTTGTTTGAATACGTTTGACTTTCATTTCATTTAATTAGCTTTGTAGAATCCATTTGACTTTCATTTGATAGCTTTGTTGAATGCATTTGACCTTCATTTGATTCAAAAAGCTTTGTTTGAATGAATTTGACTTTTATTTTATTCATTTCGCTTTGTAGAATGCATTTGACTTTCATTTGATTCAATTAGATTTGTGGAATGCATTTGACTTTCATATGATTCAAAAAGCTATGTTTGAATGTGTTTGACTTTCATTTGAATCAATTAGCTTTGTTTGAATGTGTTTTACTTTCATTTGATTTAATTAGCTTTGTAGAATGCATTTGACTTTCATTTGATTCAATTAGCTTTGATGAATGCATTTGACTTTCATTTGATTCAAAAAGGTTTGTTTGAATGTGTTTGACTTTATTTGATTCAATTAGCTTTGTAGAAAGCATTAGACTTTCATTTGATTCAATTAGCTTAGTTTGAATTTGTTTGACTTTCATTTGATTCAATTAGCTTTGTGGAATGCATTTGACTTTCATATGATTCAAAAAGCTTTGTTTGAATGTGTTTGACTTTCATTTGAATCAATTAGCTTTGTTTGAATGTGTTTTACTTTCATTTGATTTAATTAGCTTTGTTAAATGCATTTGACTTTCATTTGATCTAATTAGCTTTGATGAATGCATTTGACTTTCATTTGATTCAAGAAGCTTTGTTTGAATGTGTTTGACTTTCATTTGATTCAATTAGCTTTGTAGAATGCATTAGACTTTCATTTGATTCAATTAGCTTTGATTGAATGTGTTTGACTTTCATTTTATTCAATTAGCTTTGTTGAATGCATTTGACTTTCATTTGATTCAAAATGCTTTGTTTGAATGTGTTTGACTTTTATTTGATTCTATTAGCTTTGTAGAATGTATTAGAATTTCATTTGATTCAATTAGCTTTGTTTGAATACGTTTGACTTTCATTTCATTTAATTAGCTTTGTAGAATCCATTTGACTTTCATTTGATAGCTTTGTTGAATGCATTTGACCTTCATTTGATTCAAAAAGCTTTGTTTGAATGAATTTGACTTTTATTTTATTCATTTCGCTTTGTAGAATGCATTTGACTTTCATTTGATTCAATTAGATTTGTGGAATGCATTTGACTTTCATATGATTCAAAAAGCTATGTTTGAATGTGTTTGACTTTCATTTGAATCAATTAGCTTTGTTTGAATGTGTTTTACTTTCATTTGATTTAATTAGCTTTGTAAAATGCATTTGACTTTCATTTGATTCAATTAGCTTTGATGAATGCATTTGACTTTCATTTGATTCAAAAAGGTTTGTTTGAATGTGTTTGACTTTATTTGATTCAATTAGCTTTGTAGAAAGCATTAGACTTTCATTTGATTCAATTAGCTTAGTTTGAATTTGTTTGACTTTCATTTGATTCAATTAGCTTTGTGGAATGCATTTGACTTTCATATGATTCAAAAAGCTTTGTTTGAATGTGTTTGACTTTCATTTGAATCAATTAGCTTTGTTTGAATGTGTTTTACTTTCATTTGATTTAATTAGCTTTGTTAAATGCATTTGACTTTCATTTGATCTAATTAGCTTTGATGAATGCATTTGACTTTCATTTGATTCAAGAAGCTTTGTTTGAATGTGTTTGACTTTCATTTGATTCAATTAGCTTTGTAGAATGCATTAGACTTTCATTTGATTCAATTAGCTTTGAAATGTGTTTGACTTTCATTTTATTCAATTAGCTTTGTTGAATGCATTTGACTTTCATTTGATTCAAAATGCTTTGTTTGAATGTGTTTGACTTTTATTTGATTCTATTAGCTTTGTAGAATGTATTAGAATTTCATTTGATTCAATTAGCTTTGTTTGAATACGTTTGACTTTCATTTCATTTAATTAGCTTTGTAGAATCCATTTGACTTTCATTTGATAGCTTTGTTGAATGCATTTGACCTTCATTTGATTCAAAAAGCTTTGTTTGAATGAATTTGACTTTTATTTTATTCATTTCGCTTTGTAGAATGCATTTGACTTTCATTTGATTCAATTAGATTTGTGGAATGCATTTGACTTTCATATGATTCAAAAAGCTATGTTTGAATGTGTTTGACTTTCATTTGAATCAATTAGCTTTGTTTGAATGTGTTTTACTTTCATTTGATTTAATTAGCTTTGTAGAATGCATTTGACTTTCATTTGATTCAATTAGCTTTGATGAATGCATTTGACTTTCATTTGATTCAAAAAGGTTTGTTTGAATGTGTTTGACTTTATTTTTTCATTAGCTTTGTAGAAATTAGAATTTCATTTGATTCAATTAGCTTGTTTGAATGTTTGACTTTCATTTCATTTAATTAGCTTTGTAGAATCCATTTGACTTTCATTTGCTTTGTTGAATGCATTTGACCTTCATTTGATTCAAAAAGCTTTGTTTGAATGAATTTGACTTTTATTTTATTCATTTCGCTTTGTAGAATGCATTTGACTTTCATTTGATTCAATTAGATTTGTGGAATGCATTTGACTTTCATATGATTCAAAAAGCTTGTTTGAATGTGTTTGACTTTCATTTGAATTTAGCTTTGTTTGAATGTGTTTTACTTTCATTTGATTTAATTAGCTTTGTAGAATGCATTTGACTTTCATTTGATTCAATTAGCTTTGATGAATGCATTTGACTTTCATTTTTCAATTTGTTTGAATGTGTTTGACTTTTGATTCAATTCATTTTCATTTGATTCAACTTTGCTTTGCATTTGACTTTCATTTGATTTCTTTCATTTGAGCTTTGTTTGAATGTGTTTTACTTTCATTTGATTTAATTAGCTTTGTAGAATGCATTTGACTTTCATTTGATTCAATTAGCTTTGATGAATGCATTTGACTTTCATTTGATTCAAAAATTTGTTTGAATGTGTTTGACTTTATTTGATTCAATTAGCTTTGTAGAACATTAGACTTTCATTTGATTCAATTAGCTCATTTGATTCAATTAGCTTTGTGGAATGCATTTGACTTTCATATGATTCAAAAAGCTTTGTTTGAATGTGTTTGACTTTCATTTGAATCAATTAGCTTTGTTTGAATGTGTTTTACTTTCATTTGATTTAATTAGCTTTGTTAAATGCATTTGACTTTCATTTGATCTAATTAGCTTTGATGAATGCATTTGACTTTCATTTGATTCAAAAAGCTTTGTTTGAATGTGTTTGACTTTCATTTGATTCAATTAGCTTTGTAGAATGCATTAGACTTTCATTTGATTCAATTAGCTTTGATTGAATGTGTTTGACTTTCATTTTATTCAATTAGCTTTGTTGAATGCATTTGACTTTCATTTGATTCAAAATGCTTTGTTTGAATGTGTTTGACTTTTATTTGATTCTATTAGCTTTGTAGAATGTATTAGAATTTCATTTGATTCAATTAGCTTTGTTTGAATACGTTTGACTTTCATTTCATTTAATTAGCTTTGTAGAATCCATTTGACTTTCATTTGATAGCTTTGTTGAATGCATTTGACCTTCATTTGATTCAAAAAGCTTTGTTTGAATGAATTTGACTTTTATTTTTTTCATTTCGCTTTGTAGAATGCATTTGACTTTCATTTGATTCAATTAGATTTGTGGAATGCATTTGACTTTCATATGATTCAAAAAGCTATGTTTGAATGTGTTTGACTTTCATTTGAATCAATTAGCTTTGTTTGAATGTGTTTTACTTTCATTTGATTTAATTAGCTTTGTAGAATGCATTTGACTTTCATTTGATTCAATTAGCTTTGATGAATGCATTTGACTTTCATTTGATTCAAAAAGGTTTGTTTGAATGTGTTTGACTTTATTTGATTCAATTAGCTTTGTAGAAAGCATTAGACTTTCATTTGATTCAATTAGCTTAGTTTGAATTTGTTTGACTTTCATTTGATTCAATTAGCTTTGTGGAATGCATTTGACTTTCATATGATTCAAAAAGCTTTGTTTGAATGTGTTTGACTTTCATTTGAATCAATTAGCTTTGTTTGAATGTGTTTTACTTTCATTTGATTTAATTAGCTTTGTTAAATGCATTTGACTTTCATTTGATCTAATTAGCTTTGATGAATGCATTTGACTTTCATTTGATTCAAAAAGCTTTGTTTGAATGTGTTTGACTTTCATTTGATTCAATTAGCTTTGTAGAATGCATTAGACTTTCATTTGATTCAATTAGCTTTGATTGAATGTGTTTGACTTTCATTTTATTCAATTAGCTTTGTTGAATGCATTTGACTTTCATTTGATTCAAAATGCTTTGTTTGAATGTGTTTGACTTTTATTATTCTATTAGCTTTGTAGAATGTATTAGAATTTCATTTGATTCAATTAGCTTTGTTTGAATACGTTTGACTTTCATTTCATTTAATTAGCTTTGTAGAATCCATTTGACTTTCATTTGATAGCTTTGTTGAATGCATTTGACCTTCATTTGATTCAAAAAGCTTTGTTTGAATGAATTTGACTTTTATTTTATTCATTTCGCTTTGTAGAATGCATTTGACTTTCATTTGATTCAATTAGATTTGTGGAATGCATTTGACTTTCATATGATTCAAAAAGCTATGTTTGAATGTGTTTGACTTTCATTTGAATCAATTAGCTTTGTTTGAATGTGTTTTACTTTCATTTGATTTAATTAGCTTTGTAGAATGCATTTGACTTTCATTTGATTCAATTAGCTTTGATGAATGCATTTGACTTTCATTTGATTCAAAAAGGTTTGTTGAATGTGTTTGACTTTATTTGATTCAATTAGCTTTGTAGAAAGCATTAGACTTTCATTTGATTCAATTAGCTTAGTTTGAATTTGTTTGACTTTCATTTGATTTTTAGCTTTGTGGAATGCATTTGACTTTCATATGATTCAAAATTTGTTTGAATGTGTTTGACTTTCATTTGAATCAATTAGCTTTGTTTGAATGTGTTTTACTTTCATTTGATTTAATTAGCTTTGTTAAATGCATTTGACTTTCATTTGATCTAATTAGCTTTGATGAATGCATTTGACTTTCATTTGATTCAAAGCTTTGTTTGAATGTGTTTGACTTTCATTTGATTCAATTAGCTTTGTAGAATGCATTAGACTTTCATTTGATTCAATTAGCTTTGATTGAATGTGTTTGACTTTCATTTTATTCAATTAGCTTTGTTGAATGCATTTGACTTTCATTTGATTCAAAATGCTTTGTTTGAATGTGTTTGACTTTTATTATTCTATTAGCTTTGTAGAATGTATTAGAATTTCATTTGATTCAATTAGCTTTGTTTGAATACGTTTGACTTTCATTTCATTTAATTAGCTTTGTAGAATCCATTTGACTTTCATTTGATAGCTTTGTTGAATGCATTTGACCTTCATTTGATTCAAAAAGCTTTGTTTGAATGAATTTGACTTTTATTTTATTCATTTCGCTTTGTAGAATGCATTTGACTTTCATTTGATTCAATTAGATTTGTGGAATGCATTTGACTTTCATATGATTCAAAAAGCTATGTTTGAATGTGTTTGACTTTCATTTGAATCAATTAGCTTTGTTTGAATGTGTTTTACTTTCATTTGATTTAATTAGCTTTGTAGAATGCATTTGACTTTCATTTGATTCAATTAGCTTTGATGAATGCATTTGACTTTCATTTGATTCAAAAAGGTTTGTTTGAATGTGTTTGACTTTATTTGATTCAATTAGCTTTGTAGAAAGCATTAGACTTTCATTTGATTCAATTAGCTTAGTTTGAATTTGTTTGACTTTCATTTGATTCAATTAGCTTTGTGGAATGCATTTGACTTTCATATGATTCAAAAAGCTTTGTTTGAATGTGTTTGACTTTCATTTGAATCAATTAGCTTTGTTTGAATGTGTTTTACTTTCATTTGATTTAATTAGCTTTGTTAAATGCATTTGACTTTCATTTGATCTAATTAGCTTTGATGAATGCATTTGACTTTCATTTGATTCAAGAAGCTTTGTTTGAATGTGTTTGACTTTCATTTGATTCAATTAGCTTTGTAGAATGCATTAGACTTTCATTTGATTCAATTAGCTTTGATTGAATGTGTTTGACTTTCATTTTATTCAATTAGCTTTGTTGAATGCATTTGACTTTCATTTGATTCAAAATGCTTTGTTTGAATGTGTTTGACTTTTATTTGATTCTATTAGCTTTGTAGAATGTATTAGAATTTCATTTGATTCAATTAGCTTTGTTTGAATACGTTTGACTTTCATTTCATTTAATTAGCTTTGTAGAATCCATTTGACTTTCATTTGATAGCTTTGTTGAATGCATTTGACCTTCATTTGATTCAAAAAGCTTTGTTTGAATGAATTTGACTTTTATTTTATTCATTTCGCTTTGTAGAATGCATTTGACTTTCATTTGATTCAATTAGATTTGTGGAATGCATTTGACTTTCATATGATTCAAAAAGCTATGTTTGAATGTGTTTGACTTTCATTTGAATCAATTAGCTTTGTTTGAATGTGTTTTACTTTCATTTGATTTAATTAGCTTTGTAGAATGCATTTGACTTTCATTTGATTCAATTAGCTTTGATGAATGCATTTGACTTTCATTTGATTCAAAAAGGTTTGTTTGAATGTGTTTGACTTTATTTGATTCAATTAGCTTTGTAGAAAGCATTAGACTTTCATTTGATTCAATTAGCTTAGTTTGAATTTGTTTGACTTTCATTTGATTCAATTAGCTTTGTGGAATGCATTTGACTTTCATATGATTCAAAAAGCTTTGTTTGAATGTGTTTGACTTTCATTTGAATCAATTAGCTTTGTTTGAATGTGTTTTACTTTCATTTGATTTAATTAGCTTTGTTAAATGCATTTGACTTTCATTTGATCTAATTAGCTTTGATGAATGCATTTGACTTTCATTTGATTCAAGAAGCTTTGTTTGAATGTGTTTGACTTTCATTTGATTCAATTAGCTTTGTAGAATGCATTAGACTTTCATTTGATTCAATTAGCTTTGATTGAATGTGTTTGACTTTCATTTTATTCAATTAGCTTTGTTGAATGCATTTGACTTTCATTTGATTCAAAATGCTTTGTTTGAATGTGTTTGACTTTTATTTGATTCTATTAGCTTTGTAGAATGTATTAGAATTTCATTTGATTCAATTAGCTTTTTTGAATACGTTTGACTTTCATTTCATTTAATTAGCTTTGTAGAATCCATTTGACTTTCATTTGATAGCTTTGTTGAATGCATTTGACCTTCATTTGATTCAAAAAGCTTTGTTTGAATGAATTTGACTTTTATTTTATTCATTTCGCTTTGTAGAATGCATTTGACTTTCATTTGATTCAATTAGATTTGTGGAATGCATTTGACTTTCATATGATTCAAAAAGCTATGTTTGAATGTGTTTGACTTTCATTTGAATCAATTAGCTTTGTTTGTCTTTCATTTGATGCTTTGTGCATTTGACTTTCATTGCTTTGATGAATGCATTTGACTTTCATTTGATTCAATTTGTTGAATGTGTTTGACTTTATTTGATTCAATTAGCTCATTAGACTTTCATTTGATTCAATTAGCTTAGTTTGAATTTGTTTTGACTTTCATTTGATTCAATTAGCTTTGTGAATGCATTTGACTTTCATATGATTCAAAAAGCTTTGTTTGAATGTGTTTGACTTTCATTTGAATCAATTAGCTTTGTTTGAATGTGTTTTACTTTCATTTGATTTAATTAGCTTTGTTAAATGCATTTGACTTTCATTTGATCTAATTAGCTTTGATGAATGCATTTGACTTTCATTTGATTCAAGAAGCTTTGTTTGAATGTGTTTGACTTTCATTTGATTCAATTAGCTTTGTAGAATGCATTAGACTTTCATTTGATTCAATTAGCTTTGATTGAATGTGTTTGACTTTCATTTTATTCAATTAGCTTTGTTGAATGCATTTGACTTTCATTTGATTCAAAATGCTTTGTTTGAATGTGTTTGACTTTTATTTGATTCTATTAGCTTTGTAGAATGTATTAGAATTTCATTTGATTCAATTAGCTTTGTTTGAATACGTTTGACTTTCATTTCATTTAATTAGCTTTGTAGAATCCATTTGACTTTCATTTGATAGCTTTGTTGAATGCATTTGACCTTCATTTGATTCAAAAAGCTTTGTTTGAATGAATTTGACTTTTATTTTATTCATTTCGCTTTGTAGAATGCATTTGACTTTCATTTGATTCAATTAGATTTGTGGAATGCATTTGACTTTCATATGATTCAAAAAGCTATGTTTGAATGTGTTTGACTTTCATTTGAATCAATTAGCTTTGTTTGAATGTGTTTTACTTTCATTTGATTTAATTAGCTTTGTTTGCATTTGACTTTCATTTGATCTAATTAGCTTTGATGAATGCATTTGACTTTCATTTGATTCAAAAAAGCTTTGTTTGAATGTTTTGACTTTCATTTGATTCAATTAGCTTTGTAGAATGCATTAGACTTTCATTTGATTCAATTAGCTTTGATTGAATGTGTTTGACTTTCATTTTATTCAATTAGCTTTGTTGAATGCATTTGACTTTCATTTGATTCAAAATGCTTTGTTTGAATGTGTTTGACTTTTATTTGATTCTATTAGCTTTGTAGAATGTATTAGAATTTCATTTGATTCAATTAGCTTTGTTTGAATACGTTTGACTTTCATTTCATTTAATTAGCTTTGTAGAATCCATTTGACTTTCATTTGATAGCTTTGTTGAATGCATTTGACCTTCATTTGATTCAAAAAGCTTTGTTTGAATGAATTTGACTTTTATTTTATTCATTTCGCTTTGTAGAATGCATTTGACTTTCATTTGATTCAATTAGATTTGTGGAATGCATTTGACTTTCATATGATTCAAAAAGCTATGTTTGAATGTGTTTGACTTTCATTTGAATCAATTAGCTTTGTTTGAATGTGTTTTACTTTCATTTGATTTAATTAGCTTTGTAGAATGCATTTGACTTTCATTTGATTCAATTAGCTTTGATGAATGCATTTGACTTTCATTTGATTCAAAAAGGTTTGTTTGAATGTGTTTGACTTTATTTGATTCAATTAGCTTTGTAGAAAGCATTAGACTTTCATTTGATTCAATTAGCTTAGTTTGAATTTGTTTGACTTTCATTTGATTCAATTAGCTTTGTGGAATGCATTTGACTTTCATATGATTCAAAAAGCTTTGTTTGAATGTGTTTGACTTTCATTTGAATCAATTAGCTTTGTTTGAATGTGTTTTACTTTCATTTGATTTAATTAGCTTTGTTAAATGCATTTGACTTTCATTTGATCTAATTAGCTTTGATGAATGCATTTGACTTTCATTTGATTCAAAAGCTTTGTTTGAATGTGTTTGACTTTCATTTGATTCAATTAGCTTTGTAGAATGCATTAGACTTTCATTTGATTCAATTAGCTTTGATTGAATGTGTTTGACTTTCATTTTATTCAATTAGCTTTGTTGAATGCATTTGACTTTCATTTGATTCAAACTTTGAATGTGTTTGACTTTTATTTGATTCATTAGCTTTGTAGAATGTATTAGAATTTCATTTGATTCAATTAGCTTTGTTTGAATACGTTTGACTTTCATTTCATTTAATTAGCTTTGTAGAATCCATTTGACTTTCATTTGATGCTTTGTGAATGCATTTGACTTTCATTTGATTCAATTTGTTTGAATGACTTTATTTGATTCTTTGTAGAATTAGACTTTCATTTGATTCAATTAGCTTTTTGAATTTGTTTGACTTTCATTTGATTCAATTAGCTTTGTGGAATGCATTTGACTTTCATATGATTCAAAAAGCTTTGTTTGAATGTGTTTGAATTTCATTTCTTTCATTTGCTTTGCATTTGACTTTCATTTGATGCTTTGATGAATGCATTTGACTTTCATTTGATTCAACTTTGTCTTTCATTTGATTTAATTAGCTTTCATTTGACTTTCATTTGATCAATTAGCTTTGATGAATGCATTTGACTTTCATTTGATTCAAAAGCTTTGTTTGAATGTTTTGACTTTCATTTGATTCAATTAGCTTTGTAGAATGCATTAGACTTTCATTTGATTCAATTCTTTGATTGAATGTGTTTGACTTTCATTTTATTCAATTAGCTTTGTCTTTCTTTGTAGAATGTATTAGAATTTCATTTGATTCAATTAGCTTTGTTTGAATACGTTTGACTTTCATTTCATTTAATTAGCTTTGTAGAATCCATTTGACTTTCATTTGATAGCTTTGTTGAATGCATTTGACCTTCATTTGATTCAAAAAGCTTTGTTTGAATGAATTTGACTTTTATTTTATTCATTTCGCTTTGTAGAATGCATTTGACTTTCATTTGATTCAATTAGATTTGTGGAATGCATTTGACTTTCATATGATTCAAAAAGCTATGTTTGAATGTGTTTGACTTTCATTTGAATCAATTAGCTTTGTTTGAATGTGTTTTACTTTCATTTGATTTAATTAGCTTTGTAGAATGCATTTGACTTTCATTTGATTCAATTAGCTTTGATGAATGCATTTGACTTTCATTTGATTCAAAAAGGTTTGTTTGAATGTGTTTGACTTTATTTGATTCAATTAGCTTTGTAGAAAGCATTAGACTTTCATTTGATTCAATTAGCTTAGTTTGAATTTGTTTGACTTTCATTTGATTCAATTAGCTTTGTGGAATGCATTTGACTTTCATATGATTCAAAAAGCTTTGTTTGAATGTGTTTGACTTTCATTTGAATCAATTAGCTTTGTTTGAATGTGTTTTACTTTCATTTGATTTAATTAGCTTTGTTAAATGCATTTGACTTTCATTTGATCTAATTAGCTTTGATGAATGCATTTGACTTTCATTTGATTCAATTTTGTTTGAATGTGTTTGCTTTGTTGACTTTCATTTGAAATTAGCTTTGCATTTGACTTTCATTTGATTGCTTTGTTTGAATGTGTTTGACTTTTATTTGATTCAATTAGCTTTGTAGAATGCATTTTTCATTTTCAATTAGCTTTGATTGAATGTGTTTGACTTTCATTTGCTTTGTTTGAATTTTGACTTTGCTTTGTGACTTTCATTTGATAGCTTTGTTGAATGCATTTGACCTTCATTTGATTCAAAAAGCTTTGTTTGAATGAATTTGACTTTTATTTTATTCATTTCGCTTTGTAGAATGCATTTGACTTTCATTTGATTCAATTAGATTTGTGGAATGCATTTGACTTTCATATGATTCAAAAAGCTATGTTTGAATGTGTTTGACTTTCATTTGAATCAATTAGCTTTGTTTGAATGTGTTTTACTTTCATTTGATTTAATTAGCTTTGTAGAATGCATTTGACTTTCATTTGATTCAATTAGCTTTGATGAATGCATTTGACTTTCATTTGATTCAAAAAGGTTTGTTTGAATGTGTTTGACTTTATTTGATTCAATTAGCTTTGTAGAAAGCATTAGACTTTCATTTGATTCAATTAGCTTAGTTTGAATTTGTTTGACTTTCATTTGATTCAATTAGCTTTGTGGAATGCATTTGACTTTCATATGATTCAAAAAGCTTTGTTTGAATGTGTTTGACTTTCATTTGAATCAATTAGCTTTGTTTGAATGTGTTTTACTTTCATTTGATTTAATTAGCTTTGTTAAATGCATTTGACTTTCATTTGATCTAATTAGCTTTGATGAATTTGACTTTCATTTGATTCAAAAGCTTTGTTTGAATGTGTTTGACTTTCATTTGATTCAATTAGCTTTGTAGAATGCATTAGACTTTCATTTGATTCAATTAGCTTTGATTGAATGTGTTTGACTTTCATTTTATTCAATTAGCTTTGTTGAATGCATTTGACTTTCATTTGATTCAAAATGCTTTGTTTGAATGTGTTTGACTTTTATTTGATTCTATTAGCTTTGTAGAATGTATTAGAATTTCATTTGATTCAATTAGCTTTGTTTGAATACGTTTGACTTTCATTTCATTTAATTAGCTTTGTAGAATCCATTTGACTTTCATTTGATAGCTTTGTTGAATGCATTTGACCTTCATTTGATTCAAAAAGCTTTGTTTTGAATGAATTTGACTTTTATTTTATTCATTTCGCTTTGTAGAATGCATTTGACTTTCATTTGATTCAATTAGATTTGTGGAATGCATTTGACTTTCATATGATTCAAAAAGCTATGTTTGAATGTGTTTGACTTTCATTTGAATCAATTAGCTTTGTTTGAATGTGTTTTACTTTCATTTGATTTAATTAGCTTTGTAGAATGCATTTGACTTTCATTTGATTCAATTAGCTTTGATGAATGCATTTGACTTTCATTTGATTCAAAAAGGTTTGTTTGAATGTGTTTGACTTTATTTGATTCAATTAGCTTTGTAGAAAGCATTAGACTTTCATTTGATTCAATTAGCTTAGTTTGAATTTGTTTGACTTTCATTTGATTCAATTAGCTTTGTGGAATGCATTTGACTTTCATATGATTCAAAAAGCTTTGTTTGAATGTGTTTGACTTTCATTTGAATCAATTAGCTTTGTTTGAATGTGTTTTACTTTCATTTGATTTAATTAGCTTTGTTAAATGCATTTGACTTTCATTTGATCTAATTAGCTTTGATGAATGCATTTGACTTTCATTTGATTCAAAAGCTTTGTTTGAATGTGTTTGACTTTCATTTGATTCAATTAGCTTTGTAGAATGCATTAGACTTTCATTTGATTCAATTAGCTTTGATTGAATGTGTTTGACTTTCATTTTATTCAATTAGCTTTGTTGAATGCATTTGACTTTCATTTGATTCAAAATGCTTTGTTTGAATGTGTTTGACTTTTATTTGATTCTATTAGCTTTGTAGAATGTATTAGAATTTCATTTGATTCAATTAGCTTTGTTTGAATACGTTTGACTTTCATTTCATTTAATTAGCTTTGTAGAATCCATTTGACTTTCATTTGATAGCTTTGTTGAATGCATTTGACCTTCATTTGATTCAAAAAGCTTTGTTTGAATGAATTTGACTTTTATTTTATTCATTTCGCTTTGTAGAATGCATTTGACTTTCATTTGATTCAATTAGATTTGTGGAATGCATTTGACTTTCATATGATTCAAAAAGCTATGTTTGAATGTGTTTGACTTTCATTTGAATCAATTAGCTTTGTTTGAATGTGTTTTACTTTCATTTGATTTAATTAGCTTTGTAGAATGCATTTGACTTTCATTTGATTCAATTAGCTTTGATGAATGCATTTGACTTTCATTTGATTCAAAAAGGTTTGTTTGAATGTGTTTGACTTTATTTGATTCAATTAGCTTTGTAGAAAGCATTACTTTCATTTGATTCAATTAGCTTTGATTTGTTTTGACTTTCATTTTATTCAATTAGCTTTGTTGAATGCATTTGACTTTCATTTGATTCAAAATGCTTTGTTTGAATGTGTTTGACTTTTATTTGATTTATTAGCTTTGTAGAATGTATTAGAATTTCATTTGATTCAATTAGCTTTGTTTGAATACGTTTGACTTTCATTTCATTTAATTAGCTTTGTAGAATCCATTTGACTTTCATTTGATAGCTTTTGAATGCATTTGACCTTCATTTGATTCAAAAAGCTTTGTTTGAATGAATTTGACTTTTATTTTATTCATTTCGCTTTGTAGAATGCATTTGACTTTCATTTGATTCAATTAGATTTGTGGAATGCATTTGACTTTCATATGATTCAAAAAGCTATGTTTGAATGTGTTTGACTTTCATTTGAATCAATTAGCTTTGTTTGAATGTGTTTTACTTTCATTTGATTTAATTAGCTTTGTAGAATGCATTTGACTTTCATTTGATTCAATTAGCTTTGATGAATGCATTTGACTTTCATTTGATTCAAAAAGGTTTGTTTGAATGTGTTTGACTTTATTTGATTCAATTAGCTTTGTAGAAAGCATTAGACTTTCATTTGATTCAATTAGCTTAGTTTGAATTTGTTTGACTTTCATTTGATTCAATTAGCTTTGTGGAATGCATTTGACTTTCATATGATTCAAAAAGCTTTGTTTGAATGTGTTTGACTTTCATTTGAATCAATTAGCTTTGTTTGAATGTGTTTTACTTTCATTTGATTTAATTAGCTTTGTTAAATGCATTTGACTTTCATTTGATCTAATTAGCTTTGATGAATGCATTTGACTTTCATTTGATTCAAGAAGCTTTGTTTGAATGTGTTTGACTTTCATTTGATTCAATTAGCTTTGTAGAATGCATTAGACTTTCATTTGATTCAATTAGCTTTGATTGAATGTGTTTGACTTTCATTTTATTCAATTAGCTTTGTTGAATGCATTTGACTTTCATTTGATTCAAAATGCTTTGTTTGAATGTGTTTGACTTTTATTTGATTCTATTAGCTTTGTAGAATGTATTAGAATTTCATTTGATTCAATTAGCTTTGTTTGAATACGTTTGACTTTCATTTCATTTAATTAGCTTTGTAGAATCCATTTGACTTTCATTTGATAGCTTTGTTGAATGCATTTGACCTTCATTTGATTCAAAAAGCTTTGTTTGAATGAATTTGACTTTTATTTTATTCATTTCGCTTTGTAGAATGCATTTGACTTTCATTTGATTCAATTAGATTTGTGGAATGCATTTGACTTTCATATGATTCAAAAAGCTATGTTTTGAATGTGTTTGACTTTCATTTGAATCAATTAGCTTTGTTTGAATGTGTTTTACTTTCATTTGATTTAATTAGCTTTGTAGAATGCATTTGACTTTCATTTGATTCAATTAGCTTTGATGAATGCATTTGACTTTCATTTGATTCAAAAAGGTTTGTTTGAATGTGTTTGACTTTATTTGATTCAATTAGCTTTGTAGAAAGCATTAGACTTTCATTTGATTCAATTAGCTTAGTTTGAATTTGTTTGACTTTCATTTGATTCAATTAGCTTTGTGGAATGCATTTGACTTTCATATGATTCAAAAAGCTTTGTTTGAATGTGTTTGACTTTCATTTGAATCAATTAGCTTTGTTTGAATGTGTTTTACTTTCATTTGATTTAATTAGCTTTGTTAAATGCATTTGACTTTCATTTGATCTAATTAGCTTTGATGAATGCATTTGACTTTCATTTGATTCAAGAAGCTTTGTTTGAATGTGTTTGACTTTCATTTGATTCAATTAGCTTTGTAGAATGCATTAGACTTTCATTTGATTCAATTAGCTTTGATTGAATGTGTTTGACTTTCATTTTATTCAATTAGCTTTTTTTGAATGTGTTTGACTTTTATTTGATTCTATTAGCTTTGTAGAATGTATTAGAATTTCATTTGATTCAATTAGCTTTGTTTGAATACGTTTGACTTTCATTTCATTTAATTAGCTTTGTAGAATCCATTTGACTTTCATTTGATAGCTTTGTTGAATGCATTTGACCTTCATTTGATTCAAAAAGCTTTGTTTGAATGAATTTGACTTTTATTTTATTCATTTCGCTTTGTAGAATGCATTTGACTTTCATTTGATTCAATTAGATTTGTGGAATGCATTTGACTTTCATATGATTCAAAAAGCTATTTTGAATGTGTTTGACTTTCATTTGAATCAATTAGCTTTGTTTGAATGTGTTTTACTTTCATTTGATTTAATTAGCTTTGTAGAATGCATTGACTTTCATTTGATTCAATTAGCTTTGATGAATGCATTTGACTTTCATTTGATTCAAAAAGGTTTGTTTGAATGTGTTTGACTTTATTTAATTAGCTTTGTAGAAAGCATTAGACTTTCATTTGATTCAATTAGCTTAGTTTGAATTTGTTTGACTTTCATTTGATTCAATTAGCTTTGTGGAATGCATTTGACTTTCATATGATTCAAAAAGCTTTGTTTGAATGTGTTTGACTTTCATTTGAATCAATTAGCTTTGTTTGAATGTG
>NW_018744486.1:0-32845 GCF_001683475.1 Chenopodium quinoa
CAAAAGCTTTTCGGATGAGGGAGAAATCTTCAATTGAATTCTGCCTTCCCGGTTTTGCCTCTTTTCTGCGTTGCTGCGAAAAACCTGCCCAGTTTATTAGCAGAAAAATCCAAAATATCTGAAAATTTTTGTGAGTAATCTACGCAAAAAAATTCCTGATTCAAAAAGAAATAACTCGATTTGGACAGAAAACGAAGGAGATATGTCCTTCTCAAACCGCAACTCCAAACTGATTGAATTCTGCCGTTTTGCTCCAAACGCCTTCAAACTCGATTTTCTTCAAGAAACCCTTAACTAGGCTCTGATACCAGATGATGTAAATCTAAATACACCCTCCCGAATATGGGTTGATGGATTTAAAAATACTTATAGTTAGAATACTCAAATATCATGGAACAAGATAAAAGGGCCAAAACTCAAGGACACACTCAAAGTTTTGGGGTTTTAGGCCAGAGATAAGACTCACTCAATCTCTCCTAAGCTTATCACTCAAGACTTACTCAAAGCAATAAGGGAACACTTGAACTTGAGACAAACTCTAAGTTAAAATGCTAAAACACAAGGTTTTTTATCCAAACTCAAAACTGGTTTTTATTTCTGTTTTGCTCTCCCTTTTATAGAGGAAAGGAGCAGCAAAAACACACCAAAATTCAAGGAAAACCGTCCAAGCATGAACAGCCAAAAGCCAGCAGTTTTCCTCCTTGATTTAAGCTAAACAATAAAAGCATAATAAAGCCTAATGATAACTTCTTATTACAACCGGCCAAAGAGCTAAACTCTTGGCATTATTTCAGCAACATTAACTAAAATATAAGATAATAATAGCTAGTAAATGGCTTAGGATCCACACGCCCAAAATAGCAGTGAAACGTGCCAAATCTGTAGTGAAGCGCGCCATGCTCCCAATCTTCAATCTACCCATGAAATGCAACATAGAACTTCAGCCTTCTTTGTAAATGGATAAAATCCAAGAGTCTCTAAGACTAAAGCAACAGGTTCATTAGATGTCCACTTTGGATCACAGAGAGCAGCTCCCTTTTGGGTGGAACATTGTTCTATAAAAAATTACACGGCACCTATACGACTGTCCCCAAGGGCAACCACGTAGCCGTTTTTGAGACAAGGATAACTCTATCACTAACTAAACCAGTGGTAGCAGTTGACATCTGAGTCAGATGACCGCCTGTATTACTTGGGATAAATGCAGGGGGTACCTATTGAGTTAATAGCCAACAAACATTGGCGAATCAAGGGGTCTAGCCGGCCTACGCCGCCTGGTACCTCTACTTCTCAAACAAAAGTGACGGCGACTGAGTAACTCCAACGTTAACTCATAGTCACTCCTTCAAATTTGGTATGGAACCTAAAAGGTTTGAGTCGTCCGCCTGTTTTAAACAAACAAGGGCACTCAAACCCCTATTCCTACTAGGTAACCTATTGAGTTAATAGCCAACAAACATTGGCAAATCAAGAGGATCAGCCGGCCTCCGCCGCCTGGTACCTCTACTATTCAATCTAGAGTGTGACGAAGACTAAGTAACTCCTATGTTAACTTAATAGTCACTCAAACTTAGTATGGAGCCTAAAAGGTATGAGTCGTCCGCCTGTTTTTAACAAACAGGGACTCTCAACCACTACTCTTGCTAGGTTAACAAATTACGAGTTAAAAGCCAACATTGGCAATAAAGGGAAACAACCGGTACCGCCGCTTGTTATCCTACTTAATTCCTTGGCGACTAGGTAATACTATTTACTTGGTCAGACCGATTGAATAAATAGTTCGAATACCGATTGAATAAATGGCCGACTGATCGTCTATCCTGGAAACAGACAACCAGTCGTCCAGGGGCATAGGCGGCGTACTTACTATTTGTACCTGTCTGCAACGTTCGGCCATGTACAACAGTCGGTCTAGTGAACAATGGGATATTAGATATGGAATACTTAGACAAATTTGAATCAAAACAAAAATTTGATTAAAAATAAGCCGGTCATTAAAGACCAGCAAAATATTCAAAGCCCCGGCCCCCTGGCCGGGTAAATACAAAGCAAACGGCACGCAGGCCGTGGAAAAAATACATTAAGCTTAAGAAGGGGGCAGTTCAGTATTAGTAGCTGCCGCCTGGTCAGCACTCTTCTTGCTGGACTCGGCTTCAGCTGCATCCTCTTTTGATGCCTTACCCCCAAGTGGCACAAGCGCCACAACCGGCTCTTCCTCCTCCTCCAACGCATCTCCCAACGCCTCTTCTTCAGCAGCCGCCAGGATCTCTTGATTATATGTTTCCGAACACTGGCGGTACGTTCTTTCCCATGAGGCAAAGTCGGCATTGGGGAACAGGCGGCCCCAGGTCATGCGCTGGATTTGAGCGGAGTCTTCCACCATCTCCCGGACGAGCTCTTTCTTCTCTTGCTCGGCCTTTTCCGAGAGCTCTTGGGTAAGACTCTTCTCTTGGCTCACCAGGCGTTCTTTTACGTTGGCCAAAGATTTCTCCATGGCTTCGTAAGAGTGCATTTTTTGGCGAAGAGGTTTCAGCTCGGCCTTAAGATTTGTGACGGTCGCCTCCAGCTCGTCATTCTTCTTCTGGGCCGCCTCTAACTGAGCCCGAACAGCGGCGGTAGCCTGCGCCTGATAATAAAGAATATCAATGGTCAGTACTTCATTTTGGGCAATTTGAAACATTGCCTTATCACAGTTGGAGGCGGCCATAGCTTTTGCGGCCTTTACCTCTTTGTTTTTCCGATCAATCGGCTTGCGAAGGCTGTTAACTCGGAGCAGGGCCTAAGTACAAAAAAAAAACAGGCGTCAGTTTCCAAACAAAAAAGATAACAGGCGTCCTGGAATTCAAATACTCAAAGAAGTATACCTCAGCAAGGACCCCTGCAATCCCATCAAGGTCAAGGGTGCCGGCACCCCTGACCGCCTCCCTTTCAGATGGAGGAACTACTTTGATCATGGACTTGGCTACCACAACCAAGTCAAGCCCCTGAGGGCCGGCTGCATCAAGCGTAAAAAAGCAAGTTAGATCTAGTCAAGAAGGAAGCAAGTGTAAAAGTTTTACAAGTAATTGTCCATACTTCTAGGCGGCCCCGCCGGGGTTTTAGAAGAAGTGGCCGGCTGCTTCTCAGCCGCCACTGTTTTCCTGGAAGACCCAGGAGAGCTTGCAACAGTCGTCCTCCGGGCCTTGGGGTCCGGCTGTTGCGAGGAAGAAGCTCTTGGAGTGCCCGACTGAAAATAAAAAGAGTTAGTATATGCATAAGACAACTCCTAAAAGAAGAAGAGTTTTCGAAGCCTACCAAGGGTGCCCCCTTGTTGGGGGAGTCGGTACAAGACTGTTGCATGAGAGAGGCCCGCAACATGGCCGCCGCAGTCTTGGATGCTGTTATTTTACTCATGGCGTCAGCTGCAAAAAATGAACAGCAAAGTTAGAAAAATCCCAAGTAAACAAGGCGTGAAAAAAGCAGAGTATTTGTCAGGCCGGCTACCTCTAGAGCACCGACTGCTAAGGCCACAGGCGGCCAAAAAGTACTCGTCATAGAGCCACTTGAAGCTCGGGACGCAGTTTAGGGGTACTTGCTCTCGTACCCCTGAAGTAGAGTTCACCCTAGTCTCTACTTTGAAGAGTCCTTTGTCTAGGATCTCTCTTTTAGCCTTTAGGGGAACAGGCGGCATGCTGCGGCCGCCTGCGAGAAGAGGCGGATCCCTATTCCACTTGTTAAAACGTTGGTTCAGCTCCGTGTCTGAACCCTCAATGATAAGGAAGGTGTTCCGCCAATCCTTCCATTTGTTCGCCTTACCTCTCGTCATGAGGTAACCCCTATGGCTTGTTAATTGATACCAGCCGGTACCTCCCGACTTAGGGGTCCGGCTGAGATAGTTCATGTGGGCGAAAGCCTCAAAGCTTGGCTCCACCCCGTACATTTCGCACCCGGCCACATAGCCGAGTACGTTTACCCAAGAGTTGGGGGCTAACTGCCATAACCCCAAATCATACCCATCTAAAATCCGCTGAACAGCCGGATGTAATGGGAAGCGCAGTCCAGCTTTGATGGCCGCCACATAGCAGCCAAAGCAGCCGTCATCATAGCTGGTACCACCCGGCCAGACGACAGTGTCTTCTGGATCCGGCACGAACAGTAAAAATTTCGGGCCCATTCTGTGGTTAGCAATAAAGCTCTCCACTTTGTCTTGCATGGTTGCGATCCGGCCCCGGGGTACCATGCAGTAGTAGGGGGCGTTTTCCTCTCTGTAAGAGGCGGACGGCTCCGCCCAATTGTCCCCCTTCTCAATGCATGAGAAAGTCTCGCCTCTTGTAGGCGGCTGTTTCTTTCTTCTGAGCCTAGAGAACTGTGGCCAGAAGAGCTGGACTCGGACTCGTCCTCTGACGAGTCCGAAGAGGACGACTCCTCCCCTCTCCCAGAGGGGCCCGCCTCCTCTCCCTTAGAAGGAGCAGGAGGAAAATTAGACATATCAACGGTCAAATGGGAAGGGACCACCTTGACCCCTCTCTCAGAACTGTCGGCTTGGCAGCCGCCTCGTTTCAATTCTACATCTGGCGCCTGGTCAGATGTTTCACTAATGAGCACCCTTTGGGAGGAGCCGTCTGAGTTTGAGATCATAGCAGTCTTTTTTGTTCTGGCCATCACGTTCTGCATAGACACAGATACAGTCGGACTTTGTATAAAGGGCAAAGATGGGTCCAGAAAAGGGCAGGCGGCACTCCTAGTCCTAGATTCAGCCGTCCCCGGTGACCGGCTGATCACTAACTTAGGTCGTGTCGTGTGCTTCCGTGGTGCCATTTCAAAAAATAAAAAGAAAATTAAGAGTAAGAGAACTGAGTTACCTGAACGAGTGACGGTTGATGAAGTTCTGGAAATCCGGTGCAGTCGGCTTGTCAGAACAGGCGGTAGGCAGAAAAGGTCCGAAATGTCAGAGCAAGTTCAGGGGTCCGAATGTTCTCGCAAAGTTCTCAAATGTGAAAATGACCGAAGTCAGCACTTCCAAATTGAGAAGGCGAAGGGTCGCTTCCAAATTCAAAATTTGGGCGGGAAAATCTCTCGGCCGTTTGCAAGGTGACACCTGTAGCAGGCCGTCGCCTGTCACCGTGGGACACCTGTCACAGGCGACACGTGACCAGTCACGTGCCACCTGTGAGGGGCAAATGATTAGGGGATTTTTATCCACCAATCACCGTCTGACAAGTGGACCAACCAGGTTCCGCCACGTGTCCTTCACGTAGGCCAATAGGAGCCTGCCACGTGTCAATCACAGATACGTCCTCTACGGACCATTCGAGGCACGCCACGTGTCCACCCATGCCAAATGGGAAAACCGGCCAACAAGGCCCAATCCTGTCTAGAGGCCAGGTCAGCCCTAGGTTTACCCTAAACCTAGAGAGTGGCACGCTTCTCAAGACTATAAATACTTAATTAATCCTCATTAAAGGGAATGAAGAGAACATCAAGCAATTGAGAGAGCAATTGATCAAGCAGTTAATCTCACCTGAAGAACAGAGAAGAACAGAAACATTACGGAACACTAATAACCGGCTAATCTCGCTAACAAAGCAGATTACCAACATTAAACACTCTCACCTAGAGAGGTCTTATTACTTTAATTTCCGTATTAATTACTCCTTAATCAGGTACTAACTTGACCGTTGGAGGCGGAGCTCTCAGGAGTCTCCGTTATTTTGCAGGTACAGGCGTCCGGTTCCAGTCTCGGAATTGTCCCGCAGGACATCAGAAAACCCCCGAAACACATTCTACAAAGCTAATTGAATCAAATGAGAGTCAAATACATTAAAACAAAGCTAATTAAATCAAATAAAAGTCTAATACATTCTACGAAGCTAATTGAATAAAATGAAAGTCAAACACATTCAAACAAAGATTTTGAATCAAATGAAAGTCAAATACATTCTACAAAGCTAATTGAATCAAATTAAAGTCAAACACATTCAAATAAAGCTATTTGAATCAAATGAAAATCAAACACTTTCAAACATAGTTATTTAAATCAAATGAAAGTGAAATGCATTCTACAAAACTATTTGAATCAAATGAAAGTCTAAAACATTCAAAAAAAGCTATTTGAATCAAATGGAAGTCAAAGACATTCTACAAAGCTAATTGTATCAAATGAAAGTCAAACACATTCAAACAAAGCTATTTGAATCAAATGAAAGTCAAATACATTCTACAAAGCTAATTGAACCAAATGAAAGTCAAACACATTCAAACAAAGCTAATTGAATCAAATGAAAGTCAAACACATTCAAACAAAGCTATTTGAAAAAAATGAAAGTCAAATACATTCTCCAAAGCAAATTGAATCAAATAAAAGTCAAATACAGTCAAACAAAGTTATTTGATTCAAATGAAAGTCAAATACATTCTACAAAGCTAATTGAATCAAATGAAAGTCAAACACATTCAAACAAAGCTAAATAAATCAAATAAAAGTCAAATACATTCTACAAAGCTAATTGAATCATATAAAAGTCAAACATATTCAAACAAAGCTAATTGAATCAAATGGAAGTCAAATACATTCTACAAAGCTAATTGAATTAAATTAAAGTCAAACACATTTAAAATAAGCTAATAGAATTTAACGAAAGTCAAACACATTCAAACAAAGCTTTCGAATCAAGTGAAAGTCAAATAAATTCTACAAAGCTAATTGAAACAAATGAAAGTCAAACACATTCAAACAAAGCTATTTGAATCAAATGAAAGTCAAATACATTCTACTAAGCTAATTGAATCAAATGAAAGTCAAACACATTCAAACAAAGCTATTTTAATCAAATGACAGTCAAATACATTCTACAAAGCTAATTGTATCAAATGAAAGTCAAACACATTCAAACAAAGCTATTTGAATAAAATGAAAGTGAAATGCATTCCACAAAGCTAATTGAATCAAATGAAAGTGAAACACATTCAAACAAAGCTATTTGAATCAAATGAGAATCAAATACATTCAAACAAAGCTAATTAAATCAAATAAAAGTCAAATACATTCTACAAAGCTAATTGAATCAAATGAAAGTCAAACACATTCAAACAAAGCTAATTGAATCAACTGAAAGTCAAATACATTCAACAAAGCAAATTGAATCAAATGAAAGTCAAACACATTCAACTAAAGCTAATTGAATCAAATGAAAGTCAAACATATTTAAACAAAGCTATTTTAATCAAATGAATGTCAAATACGTTCAACAAAGCTAATTGTATCAAATGAAAGTCAAACACATTCAAATAAAGCTATTTGAATCAAATGAAAGTCAAACGCATTCAAACAAAGTTATTTAAATCAAATGAAAGTGAAATGCATTCTACAAAGCTAATTGAATCAAATGAAAGTTAAACGCATTCAAACAAAGCTATTTGAAGAAAATGAAATTCAAATACATTCTACAAAGCAAATTGAAACAAATGAAAGTCAAACACATTCAAACAAAGCTAATTGAATCAAATGAGAGTCAAATACATTCAACAAAGCTAATTGAATCAAATGAAAGTCAAACACATTCAAACAAAGCTATTTGAATCAAATTAAAGTCAAATACATTCAAACAAAGCTATTTGAATCAAATGAGAGTCAAATACTTTAAAACAAAGCTAATTAAATCAAATAAAAGTCTAATACATTCTACAAAGCTAATTGAATTAAATTAAAGTCAAACACATTCAAACAAAGCTAATGGAATCAAATGAAAGTCAAACACATTCAAACAAAGATTTTGAATCAAATAAAAGTAAAAACACAGTCAAACAAAGTTATTTGATTCAAATGAAAGTCAAATATATTCTACAAAGCTAATTAAATCAAATAAAAGTCAAATACATTCTACAAAGCTAATTAAATCATATAACAGTCAAACATATTCAAACAAAGCTAATTTAATCAAATGAATGTCAAATACGTTCAACAAAGCTAATTGTATCAAATGAAAGTCAAACACATTCAAATAAAGCTATTTGAATCAAATGAAAGTCAAACGCATTCAAACAAAGTTATTTAAATCAAATGAAAGTGAAATGCATTCTACAAAGCTAATTGAATCAAATGAAAGTTAAACGCATTCAAACAAAACTATTTGAATAAAATGAGAGTCAAATACATTCTACAAAGCTAATTGAATCAAATGAAAGTCAAACACATTCAAACAAAGCTAATTGAATCAAATGAAAGTCAAATTCATTCAACAAAGCTAATTGAATCAAATAAAAGTCAAACACATTCAAACAAAGCTAATTGAATCAAATGAAAGTCAAGCACATTCAAACAAATCTATTTTAATCAAATGAAAGTCAAATACATTCTACAAACCTAATTGAATCAAATGAAAGTCAAACACATTCAAACAAAGCTATTTGATACAAATGAAAGTCAAACACATTCAAACAAATCTATTTGAATCAAATGAGAGTCAAATACATTCAAACAAAGCTAATTAAATCAAATAAAAGTCTAATACATTCTACAAATCTAATTGAATTAAATTAAAGTCAAACACATTCAAACAAATCTAATTGAATCAAATGAAAGTCAAACACATTCAAACAAAGATTTCGAATCAAATGAAAGTCAAATACATTCTACAAAGCTAATTGAATCAAATGAAAGTCAAACACATTCAAATAAAGCTATTTGAATCAAATGAAAGTCAAATACATTCTACAAAGCTAATTGAATCAAATGAAAGTCAAACACATTCAAACAAAGCTATTTGAATCAAATGAGAGTCAAATAAATTCAAACATAGCTAATTAAATAAAATAAAAGTAAAATACATTCTACAAAGCTAATTGAATCAAATGAAAGTCAAACACATTCAAAAAACGTTTTTTAAATCAAATGAAAGTCAAACACATTCAAAAAAAGCTTTTTAATTTTAATGAAAGTCAAACACATTCAAACAAAGCTATATAAATCAAATGAAAGTGAAATGCATTCTACAAAGCAAATTGAATTAAATGAAATTCAAACACATTCAAATAAAGCTATTTGAATCAAATGACAGTAAAATACATTCTACAAAGCTAATTAAATCAATTGAAAGTCAAACACATTCAAACAAAGCTATTTGAATCAAATGAAAGTCAAATACATTCTACAAAGCTAATTAATTCAAATGAAAGTCAAACACATTCAAACAAAGGTAATTGAATCAAATGAAAGTCAAACACATTCAAACAAAGCTATTTTATTTAAATGAATGTCAAATACATTCTACAAAGCTAATTGAATCAAATGAAAGTCAAACACATTCAAACAAAGCTATTTGAAGAAAATTAAAGTCAAATACATTCTACAAAGCAAATTGAAACAAATGAAAGTCAAACACAGTCAAACAAAGTTATTTGACAAAAATGAAAGTCAAATACATTCTACAAAGCTAATTGAAACAAATGAAAGTCAAACACATTCAAACAAAGCTATTTGAATCAAATGAAAGTCAAATACGTTCTACAAATCTAATTGTATCAAATAAAAGTCAAACGCAATCAAATAAAGCTATTTGAGTCAAATGAATGTCAAACACATTCAAACAAAGTTGTTTAAATTAAATGAAAGTGAAATGTATTCTACAAAGCTAATTGAATCAAATGAAAGTTAAACGCATTCAAACAAAGCTATTTGAATCAAATGAGAGTCAAATACATTCTACAAAGCTAATTGAATCAAACGAAAGTCAAACACATTCAACAAAGCTATTTGAATCAAATGAAAGTCAAACACATTCAAACAAAGCTATTTGAATCAAATGAGAGTCAAATACATTAAAACAAAAGCTAATTAAATCAAAATAAAAGTCTAATACATTCTACGAAGCTAATTGAATTAAATTAAAGTCAAACACATTCAATAAAGCTAATTGAATCAAATGAAAGTCAAACACATTCAAACAATGATTTTGAATCAAATGAAAGTCAAATACATTCTACAAAGCTAATTGAATCAAATGAAAGTCAAACACATTCAAATAAAGCTATTTGAATCAAATGAAAATCAAACACTTTCAAACATAGGTATTTAAATCAAATGAAGTGAAATGCATTCTACAAAACTATTTGAATCAAATGAAAGTCTAAAACATTTAAACAAAGCTATTTGAATCAAATGGAAGTCAAAGACATTTTACAAAGCTAATTGTATCAAATGAAAGTCAAACACATTCAAACAAAGCTATTTGAATCAAATGAAAGTCAAATACATTCTACAAAACTAATTGAATCAAATTAAAGTCAAACACATTCAAACAAAGCTATTTGAATCAAATGAGAGTCAAATAAATTCAAAACAAAGCTAATTAAATCAAATAAAAGTAAAAATACATTCTACAAGCTAATTGAATCAAATGAAAGTCAAACACATTCAAACAAAGCTAATTGAATCAAATGAAAGTCAAACACATTCAAACAAAGCTATTTGAAGAAAATGAAAGTCAAATACATTCTCAAAGCAAATTGAATCAAATAAAAGTCAAACACAGTCAAACAAAGTTATTTGATTCAAATGAAAGTCAAATACATTCTACAAAGCTAATTGAATCAAATGAAAGTCAAAACACATTCAAACAAAGCTAATTAAATCAAATAAAAGTCAAATACATTCTACAAAGCTAATTGAATCATATAAAAGTCAAACATATTCAAACAAAGCTAATTGAATCAAATGGAAGTCAAATACATTCTACAAAGCTAATTGAATTAAATTAAAGTCAAACACATTTAAAATAAGCTAATTGAATTTAACGAAAGTCAAACACATTCAAACAAAGCTTTCGAATCAAGTGAAAGTCAAATAAATTCTACAAAGCTAATTGAAACAAATGAAAGTCAAACACATTCAAACAAAGCTATTTAAATCAAATGAAAGTCAAATACATTCTACTAAGCTAATTGAATCAAATGAAAGTCAAACACATTCAAACAAAGCTATTTAATCAAATGACAGTCAAATACATTCTACAAAGCTAATTGTATCAAATGAAAGTCAAACACATTCAAACAAAGCTATTTGAATAAAATGAAAGTGAAATGCATTCTACAAAGCTAATTGAAATCAAATGAAAGTGAAACACATTCAAACAAAGCTATTTGAATCAAATGAGAATCAAATACATTCAAACATAGCTAATTAAATCAAATAAAAGTCAAATACATTCTACAAAGCTAATTGAATCAAATGAAAGTCAAACACATTCAAACAAAGCTAATTGAATCAACTGAAAGTCAAATACATTCAACAAAGCAATTGAATCAAATGAAAGTCAAACACATTCAACTAAAGCTAATTGAATCAAATGAAAGTCAAAACATATTTAAACCAAAGCTATTTAATCAAATGAATGTCAAATACGTTCAACAAAGCTAATTGTATCAAATGAAAGTCAAACACATTCAAATAAAGCTATTTGAGTCAAATGAAAGTCAAACGCATTCAAACAAAGTTATTTAAATCAAATGAAAGTGAAATGCATTCTACAAAGCTAATTGAATCAAATGAAAGTTAAACGCATTCAAACAAAGCTATTGAAGAAAATGAAATTCAAATACATTCTACAAAGCAAATTGAAACAAATGCAAGTCAAACACATTCAAACAAAGCTAATTGTATCAAATGAGAGTCAAATACATTCAACAAAGCTAATTGAATCAAATGAAAGTCAAACACATTCAAACAAAGCTATTTGAATCAAATTAAGTCAAATACATTCAAACAAAGCTATTTGAATCAATGAGAGTCAAATACATTAAAACAAAGCTAATTAAATCAAATAAAAGTCTAATACATTCTACAAAGCTAATTGAATTAAATGAAAGTCAAACACATTCAACTAAAGCTAATTGAATCAAATGAAAGTCAAACATATTTAAACAAAGCTATTTTAATCAAATGAATGTCAAATACGTTAAACAAAGCTAATTGTATCAAATAAAGTCAAACACATTCAAACAAAGCTAATTGAATCAAATGAAAGTCAAACACATTCAAACAAAGATTTTGAATCAAATGAAAGTCAAATACATTCTCCAAAGCAAATTGAATCAAATTAAAAGTCAAACACAGTCAAAACAAAGTTATTTGATTCAAATGAAAGTCAAATACATTCTACAAAGCTAATTGAATCAAATGAAAGTCAAAAACACATTCAAACAAAGCTAATTAAATCAAATAAAAGTCAAATACATTCTACAAAGCTAATTGAATCATATAAAAGTCAAACATATTCAAACAAAGCTAATTTAATCAAATGAATGTCAAATACGTTCAACAAAGCTAATTGTATCAAATGAAAGTCAAACACATTCAAATAAAGCTATTTGAATCAAATGAAAGTCAAACGCATTCAAACAAAGTTATTTAAATCAAATGAAAGTGAAATGCATTCTACAAAGCTAATTGAATCAAATGAAAGTTAAACGCATTCAAACAAAGCTATTTGAATTAAAAGAGAGTCAAATACATTCTACAAAGCTAATTGAATCAAATGAAAGTCAAACACATTCAAACAAAGCTAATTGAATCAAATGAAAGTCAAATTCATTCAACAAAGCTAATTGAATCAAATAAAAGTCAAACACATTCAAACAAAGCTAATTGAATCAAATGAAAGTCAAGCACATTCAACAAAGCTATTTTAATCAAATGAAAGTCAAATACATTCTACAAACCTAATTGAATCAAATGAAAGTCAAAACACATTCAAACAAAGCTATTTGAATCAAATGAAAGTCAAACACATTCAAACAAATCTATTTGAATCAAATGAGAGTCAAATACATTCAAATAAAGCTAATTAAATCAAATAAAAGTCTAATACATTCTACAAATCTAATTGAATTAATTAAGTCAAACACATTCAAACAAATCTAATTGAATCAAATGAAAGTCAAACACATTCAAACAAAGATTCGAATTAAATGAAAGTTAAATACATTCTACAAAGCTAATTGAATCAAATGAAAGTCAAACACATTCAAATAAAGCTATTTGAATCAAATGAAAGTCAAATACATTCTATTAAGCTAATTGAATCAAATGAAAGTCAAACACATTCAAACAAAGCTATTTGAATCAAATGAGAGTCAAATAAATCAAACATAGCTAATTAAATAAAATAAAAGTTAAATACATTCTACAAAGCTAATTGAATCAAATGAAAGTCAAAACACATTCAAAAAAAGTCTTTTAAATCAAATGAAAGTCAAACACATTCAAAAAAAGCTTTTTAATTTAAATGAAAGTCAAACACATTCAAACAAAGCTATATAAATCAAATGAAAGTGAAATGCATTCTACAAAGCATATTTGAATTAAATGAAATTCAAACACATTCAAATAAAGCTATTTGAATCAAATGACAGTAAAATACATTCTACAAAGCTAATTGAATCAATTGAAAGTCAAACACATTCAAACAAAGCTATTTGAATCAAATGAAAGTCAAATACATTCTACAAAGCTAATTAATTCAAATGAAAGGCAAACACATTCAAACAAAGGTAATTGAATCAAATGAAAGTCAAACACATTCAAACAGAGCTATTTTAATTAAATGAATGTCAAATACATTCTACAAAGCTAATTGAATCAAATGAAAGTCAAAACACATTCAAACAAAGCTATTTGAAGAAAATGAAAGTCAAATACATTCTACAAAGCAAATTGAAACAAATGAAAGTCAAACACAGTCAAACAAAGTTATTTGACAAAAATGAAAGTCAAATACATTCTACAAAGCTAATTGAATCAAATGAAAGTCAAACACATTCAAACAAAGCTATTTGAATCAAATGAAAGTCAAATACGTTCTACAAATCTAATTGTATCAAATGCAAGTCAAACGCAATCAAATAAAGCTATTTGAGTCAAATGAATGTCAAACACATTCAAACAAAGTTGTTTAAATTAAATGAAAGTGAAATTTATTCTACAAAGCTAATTGAATCAAAAGAAAGTTAAACGCATTCAAACAAAGCTATTTGAATCAAATGAGAGTTAAATACATTCTACAAAGCTAATTGAATCAAACGAAAGTCAAACACATTCAAACAAAGCTAATTGAATCAAATGAGAGTCAAATACATTCAACAAAGCTAATTGAATCAAATGAAAGTCAAACACATTCAAACGAAGCTAATTGAATCAAATGAAAGTCAAGCACATTCAAACAAAGCTATTTTAATCAAATGAAAGTCAAATACATTCTACAAAGCTAATTGAATCAAATGAAAGTAAAACACATTCAAACAAAGCTATTTGAATCAAATGAAAGTCAAACACATTCAAACAAAGCTATTTGAATCAAATGAGAGTCAAATACATTAAAACAAAGCTAATTAAATCAAATAAAAGTCTAATACATTCTACGAAGCTAATTGAATTAACTTAAAGTCAAACACATTCAAACAAAGCTAATTGAATCAAATGAAAGTCAAACACATTCAAACAGAGATTTTGAATCAAATGAAAGTCAAATACATTCTACAAAGCTAATTGAATCAAATGAAAGTCAAACACATTTCAAATAAGCTATTTGAATCAAATGAAATCAAAACACTTTCAAACATAGTTATTTAAATCAAATGAAAGTGAAATGCATTCTACAAAACTATTTGAATCAAATGAAAGTCTAAAACATTCAAACAAAGCTATTTGAATCAAATGGAAGTCAAAGACATTCTACAAAGCTAATTGTATCAAATGAAAGTCAAACACGTTCAAACAAAGCTATTTGAATCAAATGAAAGTCAAATACATTCTACAAAGCTAATTGAATCAAATGAAAGTCAATCACATTCAAACAAAGCTAATTGAATCAAATGAAAGTCAAACACATTCAACAAAGCTATTTGAAGAAAATGAAAGTCAAATACATTCTCCAAAGCAAATTGAATCAAATAAAAGTCAAACACAGTCAAACAAAGTTATTTGATTCAAATGAAAGTCAAATACATTCTACAAAGCTAATTGAATCAAATGAAAGTCAAACACATTCAAACAAAGCTAATTAAATCAAATAAAAGTCAAATACATTCTACAAAGCTAATTGAATCATATAAAAGTCAAACATATTCAAACAAAGCTAATTGAATCAAATGGAAGTCAAATACATTCTACAAAGCTAATTGAATTAAATTAAAGTCAAACACATTTAAAATTATCTAATTGAATTTAACGAAAGTCAAACACATTCAAACAAAGCTTTCGAATCAAGTGAAAGTCAAATAAATTCTACAAAGCTAATTGAAACAAATGAAAGTCAAACACATTCAAACAAAGCTATTTGAATCAAATGAAAGTCAAATACATTCTACTAAGCTAATTGAATCAAATGAAGTCAAACACATTCAAAAAAAGCTATTTTAATCAAATGACAGTCAAATACATTCTACAAAGCTAATTGTATCAAATGAAAGTCAAACACATTCAAACAAAGCTATTTGAATAAAATGAGAGTGAAATGCATTCTACAAAGCTTATTGAATAAAATGAAAGTGAAACACATTCAAACAAAGCTATTTGAATCAAATGAGAATCAAATACATTCAAACAAAGCTAATTAAATCAAATAAAAGTCAAATACATTCTACAAAGCTAATTGAATCAAATGAAAGTCAAACACAATCAAACAAAGCTAATTGAATCAACTGAAAGTCAAATACATTCAACAAAGCAAATTGAATCAAATGAAAGTCAAACACATTCAACTAAAGCTAATTGAATCAAATGAAAGTCAAACATATTTAAACAAAGCTAATTAAATCAAATGAAATTCAAACACATTCAAACAAAGCTATTTGAATCAAATGAGAGTGAAATAAATTCAAACAAAGCTAATTTAATCGAATAAAAGTAAAATACATTCTACAAAGCTAATTGAATCAAATGAAAGTCAAACTCATTCAAACAAAGCTTTTTAATTTAAATGAAAGTCAAATACATTCTACAAAGCTAATTGAATCAAATGAAAGTCAAACACATTCAAACAAATCTATTTAAATTAAATGAATGTCAAATACATTCTACAAAGCTAATTGAATCAAATGAAAGTCAAACACATTCAAACAAAGCTGTTTTGAATAAAATGAAAGTCAAATACATTCTACAAAGCAAATTGAAACAAATGAAAGTCAAACACAGTCAAACAAAGTTATTTGAGTCAAATGAAACTCAAATACATTCAACTAAAGCTAATTGAATCAAATGAAAGTCAAACATATTTAAACAAAGCATTTTAATCAAATGAATGTCAAATACGTTCAACAAAGCTAATTGTATCAAATGAAAGTCAAACACATTCAAACAAAGCTAATTGAATCAAATGGAAGTCAAATACATTCTACAAAGCTAATTGAATTAAATTAAAGTCAAACACATTTAAAATAAGCTAATTGAATTTAACGAAAGTCAAACACATTCAAACAAAGATTTTGAATCAAATGAAAGTCAAATACATTCTCCAAAGCAAATTGAATCAAATAAAAGTCAAACACAGTCAACAAAGTTATTTGATTCAAATGAAAGTCAAATACATTCTACAAAGCTAATTGAATCAAATGAAAGTCAAACACATTCAAACAAAGCTAATTAAATCAAATAAAAGTCAAATACATTCTACAAAGCTAATTGAATCATATAAAAGTCAAACATATTCAAACAAAGCTAATTTAAATCAAATGAATGTCAAATACGTTCAACAAAGCTAATTGTATCAAATGAAAGTCAAACACATTCAAATAAAGCTATTTGAATCAAATGAAAGTCAAACGCATTCAAACAAAGTTATTTAAATAAAATGAAAGTGAAATGCATTCTAAAAAGCTAATTGAATCAAATGAAAGTTAAACGCATTCAAACAAAGCTATTTGAATTAAATGAGAGTCAAATACATTCTACAAAGCTAATTGAATCAAATGAAAGTCAAACACATTCAAACAAAGCTAATTGAATCAAATGAAAGTCAAATTCATTCAACAAAGCTAATTGAATCAAATAAAAGTCAAACACATTCAAACAAAGCTAATTGAATCAAATGAAAGTCAAGCACATTCAAACAAAGCTATTTTAATCAAATGAAAGTCAAATCCATTCTACAAACCTAATTGAATCAAATGAAAGTCAAACACATTCAAACAAAGCTATTTGAATCAAATGAAAGTCAAACACATTCAAACAAATCTATTTGAATCAAATGAGAGTCAAATACATTCAAACAAAGCTAATTAAATCAAATAAAAGTCTAATACATTCTACAAATCTAATTGAATTAAATTAAAGTCAAACACATTCAAACAAATCTAATTGAATCAAATGAAAGTCAAACACATTCAAACGAAGATTTCGAATCAAATGAAAGTCAAATACATTCTACAAAGCTAATTGAATCAAATGAAAGTCAAACACATTCAAATAAAGCTATTTGAATCAAATGAAAGTCAAATACATTCTACAAAGCTAATTGAATCAAATGAAAGTCAAACACATTCAAACAAAGCTATTTGAATCAAATGAGAGTCTAATAAATCAAACATAGCTAATTAAATAAAATAAAAGTAAAATACATTTTACAAAGCTAATTGAATCAAATGAAAGTCAAACACATTCAAAAAAAGTCTTTTAAATCAAATGAAAGTCAAACACATTCAAAAAAAGCTTTTTAATTTAAATGAAAGTCAAACACATTCAAACAAAGCTATATAAATCAAATGAAAGTGAAATGCATTCTACAAAGCATATTGAATTAAATGAAATTGAAACACATTCAAATAAAGCTATTTGAATCAAATGACAGTCAAATACATTCTACAAAGCTAATTGAATCAATTGAAAGTCAAACACATTCAAACAAAGCTATTTGAATCAAATGAAAGTCAAATACATTCTACAAAGCTAATTAATTCAAATGAAAGTCAAACACATTCAAACAAAGGTAATTGAATCAAATGAAAGTCAAACACATTCAAACAAAGCTATTTTAATTAAATGAATGTCAAATACATTCTACAAAGCTAATTGAATCAAATGAAAGTCAAACACATTCAAACAAAGCTATTTGAAGAAAATGAAAGTCAAATACATTCTACAAAGCAAATTGAAACAAATGAAAGTCAAACACAGTCAAACAAAGTTATTTGACAAAAATGAAAGTCAAATACATTCTACAAAGCTAATTGAATCAAATGAAAGTCAAACACATTCAAACAAAGCTATTTGAATCAAATGAAAGTCAAATACGTTCTACAAATCTAATTGTATCAAATGCAAGTCAAACGCAATCAAATAAAGCTATTTGAGTCAAATGAATGTCAAACACATTCAAACAAAGTTGTTTAAATTAAATGAAAGTGAAATGTATTCTACAAAGCTAATTGAATCAAAAGAAAGTTAAACGCATTCAAACAAAGCTATTTGAATCAAATGAGAGTCAAATACATTCTACAAAGCTAATTGAATCAAACGAAAGTCAAACACATTCAAACAAAGCTAATTGAATCAAATGAGAGTCAAATACATTCAACAAAGCTAATTGAATCAAATGAAAGTCAAACACATTCAAACAAAGCTAATTGAATCAAATGAAAGTCAAGCACATTCAAACAAAGCTATTTTAATCAAATGAAAGTCAAATACATTCTACAAAGCTAATTGAATCAAATGAAAGTAAAACACATTCAAACAAAGCTATTTGTATCAAATGAAAGTCAAACACATTCAAACAAAGCAATTTGAATCAAATGAGAGTCAAATACATTAAAACAAAGCTAATTAAATCAAATTAAAAGTCTAATACATTCTACGAAGCTAATTGAATTAATTTAAATTCAAACACATTCAAACAAAGCAAATAGAATCAAATGAAAGTCAAACACATTCAAACAGAGATTTTGAATCAAATGAAAGTCAAATACATTCTACAAAGCTAATTGAATCAAATGAAAGTGAAACACATTCAAATAAAGCTATTTGAATCAAATGAAAATCAAACACTTTAAAACATAGTTATTTAAATCAAATGAAAGTGAAATGCATTCTACAAAACTATTTGAATCAAATGAAAGTCTAAAACATTCAAACAAAGCTATTTGAATCAAATGGAAGTCAAAGACATTCTACAAAGCTAATTGTATCAAATGAAAGTCAAACACGTTCAAACAAAGCTATTTGAATCAAATGAAAGTCAAATACATTCTACAAAGCTAATTGAATCAAATGAAAGTCAATCACATTCAAACAAAGCTAATTGAATCAAATGAAAGTCAAACACATTCAAACAAAGCTATTTGAAATAATGAAAGTCAAATACATTCTCCAAAGCAAATTGAATCAAATAAAAGTCAAACACAGTCAAACAAAGTTATTTGATTAAAATGAAAGTCAAATACATTCTACAAAGCTAATTGAATCAAATGAAAGTCAAACACATTCAAACAAAGCTAATTAATCAAATAAAAGTCAAATACATTCTACAAAGCTAATTGAATCATATAAAAGTCAAACATATTCAAACAAAGCTAATTGAATCAAATGGAAGTCAAATACATTCTACAAAGCTAATTGAATTAAATTAAAGTCAAACACATTTAAAATAAGCTAATTGAATTTAACGAAAGTCAAACACATTCAAACAAAGCTTTCGAATCAAGTGAAAGTCAAATAAATTCTACAAAGCTAATTGAAACAAATGAAAGTCAAACACATTCAAACAAAGCTATTTGAATCAAATGAAAGTCAAATACATTCTACTAAGCTAATTGAATCAAATGAAAGTCAAACACATTCAAAAAAAAGCTATTTTAATCAAATGACAGTCAAATACATTCTACAAAGCTAATTGTATCAAATGAAAGTCAAACACATTCAAACAAAGCTATTTGAATAAAATGAGAGTGAAATGCATTCTACAAAGCTAATTGAATAAAATGAAAGTGAAACACATTCAAACAAAGCTATTTGAATCAAATGAGAATCAAATACATTCAAACAAATCTAATTAAATCAAATAAAAGTCAAATACATTCTACAAAGCTAATTGAATCAAATGAAAGTCAAACACATTCAAACAAAGCTAATTGAATCAACTGAAAGTCAAATACATTCAACAAAGCAAATTGAATCAAATGAAAGTCAAACACATTCAACTAAAGCTAATTGAATCAAATGAAAGTCAAACATATTTAAACAAAGCTATTTTAATCAAATGAATGTCAAATACGTTCAATAAAGCTAATTGTATCAAATGAAAGTCAAACACATTCAAATAAAGCTATTTGAATCAAATGAAAGTCAAACGCATTCAAACAAAGTTATTTAAATCAAATGAAAGTGAAATGCATTCTACAAAGCTAATTGAATCAAATGAAAGTTAAACGCATTCAAACAAAGCTATTTGAAGAAAATGAAAGTCAAATACATTCTACAAAGCAAATTGAAACAAATGAAAGTCAAACACATTCAAACAAAGCTAATTGAATCAAATGAGAGTCAAATACATTCAACAAAGCTAATTGAATCAAATGAAAGTCAAACACATTCAAACAAAGCTAATTGAATCAAATGAAAGTCAAGCACATTCAAACAAAGCTATTTTAATCAAATGAAAGTCAAATACATTCTACAAAGCTAATTGAATCAAATGAAAGTAAAACACATTCAAACAAAGCTATTTGAATCAAATGAAAGTCAAACACATTCAAACAACGCTATTTGAATCAAATGAGAGTCAAATACATTAAAACAAAGCTAATTAAATCAAATAAAAGTCTAATACATTCTACGAAGCTAATTGAATTAAATTAAAGTCAAACACATTCAAACAAAGCTAATTGAATCAAATGAAAGTCAAACACATTCAAACAAAGATTTTGAATCAAATGAAAGTCAAATACATTCTACAAAGCTAATTGAATCAAATGAAAGTCAAACACATTCAAATAAAGCTATTTGAATCAAATGAAAGTCTAAAACATTCAAACAAGCTTTTTGAATCAAATGGAAGTCAAAGACATTCTACAAAGCTAATTGTATCAAATGAAAGTCAAACACATTCAAACAAAGCTATTTGAATCAAATGAAAGTCAAATACATTCTACAAAGCTAATTGAATTAAATTAAAGTCAAACACATTCAAACAAAGCTAATTGAATCAAATGAAAGTCAAACACATTCAAACAAAGCTATTTGAAGAAAATGAAAGTCAAATACATTCTCCAAAGCAAATTGAATCAAATAAAAGTCAAACACAGTCAAACAAAGTTATTTGATTCTAATGAAAGTCAAATACATTCTGCAAGCTAATTGAATCAAATGAAAGTCAAACACATTCAAACAAAGCTAATTAAATAAAAAAAAGTCAAATACATTCTACAAAGCTAATTGAATCATATAAAAGTCAAACATATTCAAACAAAGCTAATTGAATCAAATGGAAGTCAAATACATTCTACAAAGCTAATTGAATTAAATTAAAGTCAAACACATTTAAAATAAGCTAATTGAATTTAACGAAAGTCAAACACATTCAAAAAAGCCTTCGAATCAAGTGAAAGTCAAATAAATTCTACAAAGCTAATTGAAACAAATGAAAGTCAAACACATTCAAACAAAGCTAATTGAATCAAATGAAAGTCAAATACATTCTACATAGCTAATTGAATCAAATGAAAGTGAAACACATTCAAACAAAGCTATTTGAATCAAATGAGAGTCAAATACATTCAAACAAAGCTAATTAAATCAAATAAAAGTCAAATACATTCTACAAAGCTAATTGAATCAAATGAAAGTCAAACACATTCAAACAAAGCTAATTGAATCAACTGAAAGTCAAATACATTCAACAAAGCAAATTGAATCAAATGAAAGTCAAACACATTCAACTAAAGCTAATTGAATCAAATGAAAGTCAAACATATTTAAACAAAGCTATTTTAATCAAATGAATGTCAAATACGTTCAACAAAGCTAATTGTATCAAATGAAAGTAAAACACATTCAAACAAAGCTATTTTAATCAAATGACAGTCAAATACATTCTACAAAGCTAATTGTATCAAATGAAAGTCAAACACATTCAAACAAAGCTATTTGAATAAAATGAAAGTGAAATGCATTCTACATAGCTAATTGAATCAAATGAAAGTGAAACACATTCAAACAAAGCTATTTGAATCAAATGAGAGTCAAATACATTCAAATAAAGCTAATTAAATCAAATAAAAGACAAATACATTCTACAAAGCTAATTGAATCAAATGAAAGTCTAACACATTCAAACAAAGCTAATTGAATCAACTGAAAGTCAAATACATTCAACAAAGCAAATTTAATCAAATGAAAGTCAAACACATTCAACTAAAGCTAATTGAATCAAATGAAAGTCAAACATATTTAAACAAAGCTATTTTAATCAAATGAATGTCAAATACGTTCAACAAAGCTAATTGTATCAAATGAAAGTCAAACACATTCAAATAAAGCTATTTAAATCAAATGAAAGTCAAACGCATTCAAACAATGTTATTTAAATCAAATGAAAGTGAAATGCATTCTACAAAGCTAATTGAATCAAATGAAAGTTAAACGCATTCAAACAAAGCTATTTGAAGAAAATATAAGTCAAATACATTCTACAAAGCAAATTGAAACAAATGAAAGTCAAACACATTCAAACAAAGCTAATTGAATCAAATGAGAGTCAAATACATTCAACAAAGCTAATTGAATCAAATGAAAGTCAAACACATTCAAACAAAGCTATTTGAATCAAATTAAAGTCAAACACATTCAAACAAAGCTATTTGAATCAAATGAGAGTCAAATACATTAAAACAAAGCTAATTAAATCAAATAAAAGTCTAATACATTCTACAAAGCTAATTGAATTAAATTAAAGTCAAACACATTCAAACAAAGTTAATTGAATCAACTGAAAGTCAAACACATTCAAACAAAGATTTTGAATCAAATGAAAGTCAAATACATTCTACAAAGCTAATTGAATCAAATGAAAGTCAAACACATTCAAATAAAGCTATTTGAATCAAATGAAAATCAAACACTTTCAAACATAGTTATTTAAATCAAATGAAAGTGAAATGCATTCTACAAAACTATTTGAATCAAATGAAAGTCTAAAACATTCAAACAAAGCTATTTGAATCAAATGGAAGTCAAATACATTCTACAAAGCTAATTGTATCAAATGAAAGTCAAACACATTCAAACAAAGCTATTTGAATCAAATGAAAGTCAAATAAATTCTACAAAGCTAATAGAATCAAATGAAAGTCAAACAAATTCAAACAAAGCTAATTGAATCAAATGAAAGTCAAACACATTCAAACAAAGCTATTTGAAGAAAATGAAAGTCAAATATATTCTCCAAAGCAAATTGAATCAAATAAAAGTCAAACACAGTCAAACAAAGTTATTTGATTCAAATGAAAGTCAAATACATTCTACAAAGCTAATTGAATCAAATGAAAGTCAAACACATTCAAACAAAGCTAATTAAATCAAATAAAAGTCAAATACATTCTACAAGCTAATTGAATCATATAAAAGTCAAACATATTCAAACAAAGCTAATTGAATCAAATGGAAGTCAAATACATTCTACAAAGCTAATTGAATTAAATTAAAGTCAAACACATTTAAAATAAGCTAATTGAATTTAACGAAAGTCAAACACATTCAAACAAAGCTTTCGAATCAAGTAAAAGTCAAATAAATTCTACAAAGCTAATTGAAACAAATGAAAGTCAAACACATTCAAACAAAGCTGTTTGAATCAAATGAATGCCATATACATTCTACTAAGCTAATTGAATCAAATGAAAGTCAAACACATTCAAACAAAGCTATTTTAATCAAATGACAGTCAAATACATTCACAAAGCTAATTGTATCAAATGAAAGTGAAACACATTCAAACAAAGCTATTTGAATAAAATGAAAGTGAAATGCATTCTACAAAGCTAATTGAATCAAATGAAGTGAAACACATTCAAACAAAGCTATTTGAATCAAATGAGAGTCAAATACATTCAAACAAAGCTAATTAAATCAAATAAAAGTCAAATACATTCTACAAAGCTAATTGAATCAAATGAAAGTCAAAACACATTCAAACAAAGCTAATTGAATTCAACTGAAAGTCAAATACATTCAACAAAGAAAATTGAATCAAATGAAAGTCAAACACATTCAACTAAAGCTAATTGAATCAAATGAAAGTCAAACATATTTAAACAAAGCTATTTTAATCAAATGAATGTGAAATACGTTCAACTAAGCTAATTGTATCAAATGAAAGTCAAACACATTCAAATAAAGCTATTTGAATCAAATGAAAGTCAAACGCATTCAAACAAAGTTATTTAAATCAAATGAAAGTGAAATGCATTCTACAAAGCTAATTGAATCAAATGAAAGTTAAACGCATTCAAACAAAGCTATTTGAAGAAAATGAAAGTCAAATACATTCTACAAAGCAAATTGAAACAAATGAAAGTCAAACACATTCAAACAAAGCTAATTGAATCAAATGAGAGTCAAATACATTCAACAAAGCTAATGAATCAAATGAAAGTCAAACACATTCAAACAAAGCTAATTGAATCAAATGTAAGTCAAGCACATTCAAACAAAGCTATTTTAATCAAATGAAAGTCAAATACATTCTACAAAGCTAATTGAATCAAATGAAAGTAAAAACACATTCAAACAAAGCTATTTGAATTAAATTAAAGTCAAACACATTCAAACAAAGCTATTTGAATCAAATGAGAGTCAAATACATTAAAACAAAGCTAATTAAATCAAATAAAAGTCTAATACATTCTACAAAGCTAATTGAATTAAATTAAAGTCCAACACATTCAAACAAAGCTAATTGAATTAAATGAAAGTCAAACACATTCAACAAAGATTTTGAATCAAATGAAAGTCAAATACATTCTACAAAGCTAATTGAATCAAATGAAAGTCAAACACATTCAAATAAAGCTATTTGAATCAAATGAAAATCAACACTTTCAAACATAGTTATTGATTAGGGGATTTTTATCCACCAATCACGTCTGACAAGTGGACCAACCAGGTTCCGCCACGTGTCCTTCACGAAGGCCAACAGGAGCTTGCCACGTGTCAGTCACAGATACGTCCTCCACGGACCACTTAGACACGCCACGTGTCCACCCATGCCAATGGGACAACCGGCCATCAAGGCCCATTTCAGTCTAGAGGCCCGATCAGCCCTAGGTTTACCTTAAACCTAGAGAGTTGCACGCTTCCCAAGGCTATAAATACTCGATTAATCCTCATTAATCACACAACAGAAAAGGACCGAATAATTAAGAGATCAATCAGAGAAAGAACAGACTTATTAAACACCCGGCTAATCTCGCTAACAAGGCAGATTACCACACTAAGCACTCTCACCTAGAGAGACCTCATTACTTTATTTTCTGTATTGATTACTCCTTAATCAGGTACTAACTTGACCGTTGGAGGCGGAGCTCTCAGGAGTCTCCGTTATTTTGCAGGTACAGGCGTCCGGTTCCAGTCTCGGAATTGTAACTCTCCCGCAGGACATCAGAAAACCCCGAAACATTTGGCGCCGTCTGTGGGGAGAGTACTTCAGAGATGGCATCCAAGTCTGTACCGACTCAAGAAGAGAGGCGTCCCCTAGACGACCCTCAAGTTCAGTCGGACCATGATACCGAAAGTGAATTTGAAGTTGAAACTCATACAGCTCCAGACGGGACCCTAAGGGCCCCGTACCCGTCATACCGAAATGAGGGAACGGGAGTATCTTCAAACAGGAAGCGAGCCAGCAGGCGCACGCTTGCTCGGCAACAGCCGACTGATGGGTCTGCTCCCATCACAAGGAACGAACTCATGACCTTCATGAGGGGCTTCAAGGGAGAGATCCAAGAGTTGATCAACAAAAAACCGCCTGCTTCAGTCAAAGAGCAGTCGGCCAAGAAACCTTCCACTTCACTAAAGAGGAGCCAGTTCAAGGGCGAGAGGCGACTCCCCATCCCAAATCAAGAAGCGGGAGCCGTCTGCTCTTGATTTCACAAAACTCCGTTATCCTACTGGAAATAGAAAACCGGTTCGTCATATTCAGGCGGACGGGTCAAAGCAAACGTTCACAGATGCTCGGCACCTGCTAGAGCAGAAGAAGAGTGACCGATTATCAGAGTCGGCTTCTACTTCAAATTTTCAGGACAGTTTGCGAAATGCCTCGATGAGGCCAACTCAGTCGTACCATGAGAGTCAGTCAGGCGGCACCTCCCGTCAGTCCGGCTTTCATAGTGCGCAGGCGGTACCAAACTTGCCATTTGTGCCGCAACAACAATATTTTATGCAGCCACCTCCATTTGGTGGACCTGCAGCAAAAAACGTCCAACCTATGGACTGGCAGCTACGGCTGCTTAGACTTGGTGAACAGCCGTCGGCCTTCTCCAAGGAAATTACTGAAGCCGCTCAGCCGGCCAAAGTAAAAAATGTTTTAGTAGGCGCCTATGATGGCACTACTAACCCGGAAGACCATCTGATGGCATTCACCAACCTGATGTACCTTCAAGGGTTGGATGATCCCACTTGGTGCAAGTGTTTCCCAGCGACTCTCAAGGGAATTGCACAGCAATGGTTCGGCAACCTGCCGACTGGTTGTGTAAACAGCTTCAGGACGCTTGCTTACTTATTTGCCTCCAACTTCGCAATGAACATCCCTGCGAAGAAAACGACCCTTGATTTGGGAACAATTCAGCAGGGTGAAAAGGAGGGGCTTCGTTCCTACATCAGGCGGTTCAACCTGATGAGAATACAGATTCAAGGGTTACCGGATGAGGTAGCTTATACTGACTTTTTTAGAGGTCTCAAAGACGGGTCTACCTTCAAATTTGATTTAGTTCGAAAAAGGGTGGCGACTCTTCAAGAGGCCTTGATTGAAGCAGAAGCCTATATACAGGCGACTGATCTGTGTACGATGAAACAGTCGGACGGGAAGAGGTTCGACAATAGAGAGGGACGACAGAAACAGTCGTCCAACAAAGATGAAAAAAGAAAAGGGGTCTGGGCGGCTGATTCCTCTAAACAGCCGGCCCAGAAAAAGAAAAAAGAATTCAAACCATACTCCCCAAAGTATGTGTTTAACAAGGATAACCAGTTTATCCTAAAAGAAATAAAGGGACGGCTCTCAATTGAGAAGCCGCTCCCCATGAAGGGTTCTGCGAGCAACCGGAACCAAGACAAAATCTGCGCTTATCATGATGACATTGGTCATCACACCAATGACTGCATCAGTCTCATGCGGTACCTAGACCGCTTGGCTGATCAAGGTGATCTTGACACTTATGTCAAGAAATCTACGGGGAATACTTCCTCAAAAAAGCAGTCGGCCAAAAAGAATCAACAGGCCGACAGTTCCGATACAGATGATGCAGTCGTCTACACCATTGCAGGCGGCTTCTCAGGAGGCGGCCCCACTATTAGGGGCAACAAAGATAATATAAGGCGTTTAGATGTAAATTCCGTTCACCAAGAACGGCCGTCTAAATATACATTTCCTGAGATTGTCATCACTGAAGAGGATCTAGGAGGAATAAGGGGGCCGCATGACGACCCTCTCGTTATTGAATGTAAAGTGGCCAACCAGAGAGTTGGTCGAATCCTCATAGATACCGGGAGCTCTTCAGATCTCATCAGCAGCAAATGTCTGTCAAAACTGAAATATCAGACGGACTGCATACATCCGGCCTCCCACCCTTTAATAGGTTTTGGAGGAGGAGTCGTCCACCCACTGGGACGAGTAGACTACCCATCCGCCTGGGCGAAAAAGGGGAAGGACGACACATGGTAGTCCGGTTCCTAGTGGTAGAGGAACTCTCGGCCTACAACATGATTCTGGGTCGACCAACCCTGAATAATTCCAAGGCTGTTATAATCCCGTCACTTATGCTGCTTAAGTTTGAAAGGGACAATGGAACAGTCGGCTCCCTAAGGGGAGATCAGAGGATGGCCCGAGAGTGCTATCTCTCGGATGTCAAGCCCACTGTTATGGCCACTGGGTCAAGTGGAGAAAAAACAGACCTTGACAATGTCAAGGAAAGTGCGCCTGTTCAAGAAACAGGCGACAGAAAAAGAAAGGCGTCCCAGACAGAGTCCGCCAGAAAGGCAAGAAAATAGCAATCATTGGCAGAGGACCGGCCGGATGAGTTCCGCCCTCAGCCGGCTGGTGAGCATGCGGACCTGATATTAGACGACTCCCATCCTGACCGAACAGTCAAAGTAGGGACGACTGCTCTGAGAAAACCTTGGTGACTTTCACAACCTGTTGAAAGAATACAAGGACATCTTTGCATTTGAAGTCCATGAAATGCCAGGCATTAGTCCTGATCTGGCAGTACACAAACTCGCTGTGGATCCGAAAAAGAAGCCGGTACGACAAAAGAAGCGGAACCATGGTGAAGAAAGAGGTCAGGCGGCAGCCGCCGAAGTCAAAAAATTACTTGATGCAGGGTTCATTCGGCAATGTTACTTCCCAGATTGGGTTGCAAATGTGGTACTTGTTAAAAAGCCGAATGGCACCTGGCGAATGTGTGTAGACTACACAGACTTGAACAAGGCGTGCCCCAAAGACAGTTACCCTCTGCCTAAAATTGATAACCTGGTCGACTCAACAGCCGGCCATGCCTTGATGAGTTTTATGGACGCCTATTCTGGTTTTCATCAAATTCCTTTGTGGAAGAAAGATCAGGAGAAGACGGCCTTCGTCACTGATCAGGGATTATACTGTTACACGGTCATGCCGTTTGGTCTTAAGAATGCCCCGGCTACCTTCCAACGAATGATAAACACAGTGTTCTTTGATCAGATTGGGAGAAACGTCGAGGCATACATTGATGATATGATTGTCAAGACTAAACTTCAGAAAGATCATCTGACGGACCTCCGAGAAACTTTCGCCACACTCAGGCGGCACCATGTCATGCTCAATCCCAAGAAATGTGTATTTGGAGTTGAGTCTGGGAAATTTCTCGGATTCCTTATCAACCAGAGAGGAATAGAGGCGAACCCTGAGAAGGTACAGGCGGTCATTGACATGCAGTCGCCTCGTACCGTCCGAGAGGTTCAGAAGTTAACAGGTTGTCTGGCGGCCTTGGGAAGATTTCTAAGCCGATCAGGCGACAAATGCCTATACTTTTTCCAGGCAATTAAGAAAAAGGCAAGGTTTGAATGGGGCCGGATGCTGAGGCCGCCTTCCAGAAATTAAAGGTTCACTTGCATTCCTTGCCAAGGCTGGTCAGCCCTTTGCCCAAAGAAAATCTCTACATGTACCTGGCCGTCTCTGATCATGCGTTAAGCGCGGTGCTCCTTGCTGAAAGGGACGGCTGTCAACTTCCGGTCTACTTTGTCAGTCACGTACTGAAAAATGCCGAGTTGAGGTATCCCCTAGTGGAGAAATTTGGTCTTGCACTCTTCATGGCTGTTAAAAAATTGAAGCCCTACTTTCTGGCACATGCAGTCGTCGTGTATACCGACCAACCGATCAAGCGGCCCCTTACCACCATGGAGTCCTCCGGACGAATGATCAAATGGGCCATAGAAATGCAGAGTCTCGAAGTTACTTTCGAGCCTAGAAAAGCAGTGAAGGGGCAAGCCTTTGCTGACTTTATTGTAGAGATGACTCGTCCTCCTGACTCTCAAGTTCCAGACCAAGTCTGGAAGGTATATGTGGACGGAAGCTCTACTTCAAACGGTTGTGGAGCAGGCGTCGTATGTCAATCTCCAGAGGGCGACAGGTTCGAGTATGCTCTACGCTTCAGTTTCCAGGCTTCAAACAATGAGGCGGAATATGAAGCTTTACTAGCCGGGATCCGCATGTGTAAGGCGGCCGGAGCAAGGAAAATAGACGCCTGTTCTGATTCACAACTGATAGTGAGTCAGTACAATGGCGACTACGAAGCAACACATCCGGCCATGATCAAGTATTTACAGGCGGTCCGACAAGCAGTCGGCTCCCTTGAGGATTTCCATCTTATCCAAGTGCCGAGATCAAAAACAACCAGGCAGATGCACTTTCGAAATTAGCATCATCCGCCTCCTCCGATACTCCTCGAACTGTGTTTTGGGAAGTAATGGAGAAGAGAAGCATCGAGGAAAATCCTATTGGAATTCTAGACAGAAGCTCAACCTGGATGGATTCAATCAGGGCATATCTAACAAACGGTACACTGCCGGATGATCCTCAACAGGCGGCAGCATTGAAAAAACGAGCCTCCTGTTTTGAAATGATACAAGGAGAACTTCACAAGAGGGGGCACCTTCAACCTTTCTTAAAGTGTGTTACTCCTGAAAAGGGACGAGAGATACTAGATGATCTTCACTCTGGTTTCTGTGCTTCCCATATAGGTGGTAGGATGCTTGCTCAAAGGGCAAGGCGGCAGGGCTACTTTTGGCCTACTTTGGAAGCAGATGCAATGGAGATGGTGAAAAAATGTGACAAGTGCCAAAGGTTTGGCAAATTAATTCACCGTCCGGCTACTGACCTCACTACCATTCACAGCCCACTACCGTTTGCTAAGTGGGCATGGACATTCTGGGTCCATATACGCCTGCTACAGGCGGCAGAAGGTATATACTTGTTGCCGTTGACTACTTCACTAAATGGGTAGAGGCGGAGGCTGTAAAGGGAATCAAGACGAAAGATGTAATTTCATTCATTTGGAAAAACGTCATCACTCGGTTCGGGGTTCCCATGTCTATGGTTTTTGATAATGGTCCCCAATTTGAGACGCCTGTTCTCAAAAGCTGGTTGGGAGACCAAGGAATTGCACATTACTTTGCATCTGTCGGCCGTCCACAAGCAAACGGCCAGGTAGAAGCCTTTAATAAAATCATCTCAGACGGTCTCAAGAAAAAAATTGAACGAGCAGGCGGCCTATGGGCAGATGAACTACCACATGTTCTTTGGGCCATTAGGACGACTGAAAAAGGGGCGACTGGAGAAACTCCATTCCTCCTAACTTATGGTGCAGAAGCTGTTCTTCCAATAGAACACTACGAGCCGACTCTTCGAGTAATGCTATATGACGAAGAGGCAAACTGGGAAGCTATGCGCCTGGCATTAGACTCACTTCCTGAAAAGAGGGGCAATGCTGTTTTGCGCCATGAGATCTACCGCCTGAGAATGACTAGATCATACAACAAAAAGTACACAGGCGTCCACTCAAAGTAGGGGACTTTGTACTTAGAAAAATGGAAGCAGTTGGTAGGGCTAATGAGTCTGGCAAACTAACTCCCAACTGGGAAGGACCCTACCGAATCTATGCGGAAGTCAGGGACGGTACCTACCGTCTGGAAACACCAGACGGCCAACCGTTGCCTCGAACTTGGAATGTAGATAACCTTAAAAATATTTTTTCTGAATGATGTAAAGTAAAGAGCTACTTAATAAAGTTTGCACTTACTATTCAATTTTGTATTACGAGGGGCATGCCATCTGTACCTTTACAGTCGGCTACTCTCCATTGAGTTTTCACTCTATCTTTAGAGGGGCATGCCGTCTGTTCCTTTACAGTCGGCTACTCTCCATCGAGTATTTTACTCACCATACTTAGCTAAAAAGATTAGGGCCTGGCCGATCCTGTACCTAACAGGCGGCTACCCTTCTTTTACTTAGCACCTACGTTCACCAAGAACTTACCAAGGCCACTGGCCGAATGATCAGACCAGGCGCCTAGTCCAACTGATCCAAACTTTTAAAAACTAATCCGACCTGTCCCAACATTATAGCAGGCGTCCGGCGGCATCCATTAGGATGAAATTCGTCGCAGAGAGCAGCTCCCTTTTGGGTGGAACATTGTTCTATAAACTAATTACACGGCACCTATACGACTGTCCCAAAGGGCAACCACGTAGCCGTTTTTGAGACAAGGATAACTCTATCACTAACCAAACCAGTGGTAGCAGTTGACATCTGAGTCAGATGACCGCCTGTATTACTTGGGATAAATGCAGGGGGTACCTATTGAGTTAATAGCCAACAAACATTGGCGAATCAAGGGGTCTAGCCGGCCTACGCCGCCTGGTACCTCTACTTCTCAAACAAAAGTGACGGCGACTGAGTAACTCCAAAGTTAACTCATAGTCACTCCTTCAAATTTGGTATGGAACCTAAAAGGTTTGAGTCGTCCGCCTGTTTTAAACAAACAAGGGCACTCGAACCCCTATTCCTACTGGATAACCTATTGAGTAAATAGCCAACAAACATTGGTGAATCAAGGGGTCTAGCCGGCCTACGCCGCTTGATACCTTGACTACTCAATCAAGATTGTGACAAAGACTAAGTAACTCCTATGTTAACTTAATAGTCACTCAAACTTAGTATGGGCCTAAAAGGTATGAGTCGTCCACTTGTTTTTAAACAAAGGCTCTCAACCAATACTCTTGCTAGGTTAACAAATAACAAATTAAAGGCCAACACTGGCAATAAAGGGAAACAACCGGTACCCGCCGCTTGGTTTCCTACTTAAATTCCTTGGCTACCAGGTAATTCAATTTACTTGGTCAAATTGAATAAAGAGTTCGAATACCGATTGATTAAATGGCCGACTGATCATCTATCCTGGAAACAGACAACCAGTCGTCCAGGGCATAGGCGGCATACTTACTATTTGTACCTGTCTTAACGTTCGGCCATACAAACAGTCGGTCTAGTGAGCAAATTTCAAATACTTAGACAAATTTGAACAAAAACAAAAAATTTGATTAAAATGAGCCGGCCATAAAAGACCAGCAGAATATTCAAAA
>NW_018744487.1:0-47863 GCF_001683475.1 Chenopodium quinoa
AAAAAAGATAATTAAATCAAACGAAAGTCAAACACATTCAGACAAAGCTAATTGCATCAAATGAAAGTCAAAAACATTCAAACAAAGCTAATTAAATCATATGAAAGTCAAATGCTTTCAAAAAAGCTAATTGAATCAAGTAAAAGTCCAAAGAATTCAAACAAAGCTTTTTGAATCAAATGATTGTCAAATGCATTCAACGAGGCTAATTGAATCATATGACAGTCAAACAAAACTTTTTGAATCAAATGAAAGTCAAATGCATTCAACAAAGCAAATTGACTCAATTGAAAGTTAACCACATTCAAGCAAAGCTAATTGAATCAAATGAAAGTCAAACACATTTAAACAAAGCTATTTGAACCAAATGAAAGTCAAACACATTCAAGAAATGCTATTTGAATCAAATGAAAGTCAAACGCATTCAAAAAAGGTATTTAAATCAAGTGAAAGTCAAAATCATTCAAACAAAGCTATTTGAATCAAATTAAAGTCAAACACATTCAAACAAAGCTTTTTGAATTAAATGAAAGTCAAATGCATTAAACAAAGCTAATTGATTCAAATGAAAGTCAATCACATTCAAACAAAGCTAATTTAATCAAATGAAAATCAAACACATTCAAACAAAGCTTTTTCAATCAAATGAAATTCAAATGCATTCAAAATAGCGATTTGAATCAAGTGAAAGTCAAACAAAGCTTTTTGAATCAAATGATTGTCAAATCCGTTCAACGATGCTAATTGAATCATATGAAAGTCAAGCACATTCAAACAAATCTTTTTGAATCAACTGAAAGTCAAATGCAATTAAAAAAAAGTAATTAAATCAAGTGAAAGTCAATTACATTTAAACAAAGCTTTTTAAATCAAATGAAAGTTAAATGCATTCAAAAAAGCTAATTGAATCAAGTGAAAGTCTAGGTAATTCAAACAAAGTTTTTTGAATCAAATGACTGTCAAATGCGTTCAACGATGCTAATTGAATCAAATGAAAGTCAAACACATTCAAACAAAGCTTTTTGAATCAAATGAAAGTCATATGCATTCAACAAAGCTAATTGAATCAAATGAAAGTCAATGGCATTCTAACAAACCTAATTGAATCAAACGAAAGTCAATGGCATTCTAACAAACCTAATTGAATCAAATGAAAGTCAACCACATTCAAACAAAGCTAATTGAATCAAATGAAAGTTAACCACATTCAAACAAAGCTAATTTAAATCAAGTGAAATTCAAACACATTCAAACAAAGCTTTTTGAATCCAAAGAAAGTCAAATGAGTTCAAAAAAGCTAATTGAATCAAGTGAAAGTCAAACAAATTCAAACATAGCTTTTTGAATCAAATGATTGTCAAATGCATTCAACGATACTAATTGAATCATATGAAAGTCAAACACATTCAAACAAATCTTTTTGAATCAAATGAAAGTCAAATGCATTCAACAGATCAAATTGAATCAATTAAAAGTCAACCACATTCAAACAAAGCTAATTAAATCCAATGGAAGGCAAACACATTCAAACAAAGCTATTTGAATCAAATGAAAGTCAAACACATTCAAACAATGCTATCTGAATCAAATGAAAGTCAAATGCATTCAAAAAAGATAATTAAATCAAACGAAAGTCAAACACATTCAGACAAAGCTAATTGCATCAAATGAAAGTCAAAAACATTCAAACAAAGCTAATTAAATCATATGAAAGTCAAATGCTTTCAAAAAAGCTAATTGAATCAAGTAAAAGTCCAAAGAATTCAAACAAAGCTTTTTGAATCAAATGATTGTCAAATGCATTCAACGAGGCTAATTGAATCATATGACAGTCAAACAAAACTTTTTGAATCAAATGAAAGTCAAATGCATTCAACAAAGCAAATTGACTCAATTGAAAGTTAACCACATTCAAGCAAAGCTAATTGAATCAAATGAAAGTCAAACACATTTAAACAAAGCTATTTGAACCAAATGAAAGTCAAACACATTCAAGAAATGCTATTTGAATCAAATGAAAGTCAAACGCATTCAAAAAAGGTATTTAAATCAAGTGAAAGTCAAAACATTCAAACAAAGCTATTTGAATCAAATTAAAGTCAAACACATTCAAACAAAGCTTTTTGAATTAAATGAAAGTCAAATGCATTAAACAAAGCTAATTGATTCAAATGAAAGTCAATCACATTCAAACAAAGCTAATTTAATCAAATGAAAATCAAACACATTCAAACAAAGCTTTTTCAATCAAATGAAATTCAAATGCATTCAAAATAGCGATTTGAATCAAGTGAAAGTCAAACAAAGCTTTTTGAATCAAATGATTGTCAAATCCGTTCAACGATGCTAATTGAATCATATGAAAGTCAAGCACATTCAAACAAATCTTTTTGAATCAACTGAAAGTCAAATGCAATTAAAAAAAAGTAATTAAATCAAGTGAAAGTCAATTACATTTAAACAAAGCTTTTTAAATCAAATGAAAGTTAAATGCATTCAAAAAAGCTAATTGAATCAAGTGAAAGTCTAGGTAATTCAAACAAAGTTTTTTGAATCAAATGACTGTCAAATGCGTTCAACGATGCTAATTGAATCAAATGAAAGTCAAACACATTCAAACAAAGCTTTTTGAATCAAATGAAAGTCATATGCATTCAACAAAGCTAATTGAATCAAATGAAAGTCAATGGCATTCTAACAAACCTAATTGAATCAAACGAAAGTCAATGGCATTCTAACAAACCTAATTGAATCAAATGAAAGTCAACCACATTCAAACAAAGCTAATTGAATCAAATGAAAGTTAACCACATTCAAACAAAGCTAATTTAAATCAAGTGAAATTCAAACACATTCAAACAAAGCTTTTTGAATCCAAAGAAAGTCAAATGAGTTCAAAAAAGCTAATTGAATCAAGTGAAAGTCAAACAAATTCAAACATAGCTTTTTGAATCAAATGATTGTCAAATGCATTCAACGATACTAATTGAATCATATGAAAGTCAAACACATTCAAACAAATCTTTTTGAATCAAATGAAAGTCAAATGCATTCAACAGATCAAATTGAATCAATTAAAAGTCAACCACATTCAAACAAAGCTAATTAAATCCAATGGAAGGCAAACACATTCAAACAAAGCTATTTGAATCAAATGAAAGTCAAACACATTCAAACAATGCTATCTGAATCAAATGAAAGTCAAATGCATTCAAAAAAGATAATTAAATCAAACGAAAGTCAAACACATTCAGACAAAGCTAATTGCATCAAATGAAAGTCAAAAACATTCAAACAAAGCTAATTAAATCATATGAAAGTCAAATGCTTTCAAAAAAGCTAATTGAATCAAGTAAAAGTCCAAAGAATTCAAACAAAGCTTTTTGAATCAAATGATTGTCAAATGCATTCAACGAGGCTAATTGAATCATATGACAGTCAAACAAAACTTTTTGAATCAAATGAAAGTCAAATGCATTCAACAAAGCAAATTGACTCAATTGAAAGTTAACCACATTCAAGCAAAGCTAATTGAATCAAATGAAAGTCAAACACATTTAAACAAAGCTATTTGAACCAAATGAAAGTCAAACACATTCAAGAAATGCTATTTGAATCAAATGAAAGTCAAACGCATTCAAAAAAGGTATTTAAATCAAGTGAAAGTCAAAATCATTCAAACAAAGCTATTTGAATCAAATTAAAGTCAAACACATTCAAACAAAGCTTTTTGAATTAAATGAAAGTCAAATGCATTAAACAAAGCTAATTGATTCAAATGAAAGTCAATCACATTCAAACAAAGCTAATTTAATCAAATGAAAATCAAACACATTCAAACAAAGCTTTTTCAATCAAATGAAATTCAAATGCATTCAAAATAGCGATTTGAATCAAGTGAAAGTCAAACAAAGCTTTTTGAATCAAATGATTGTCAAATCCGTTCAACGATGCTAATTGAATCATATGAAAGTCAAGCACATTCAAACAAATCTTTTTGAATCAACTGAAAGTCAAATGCAATTAAAAAAAGTAATTAAATCAAGTGAAAGTCAATTACATTTAAACAAAGCTTTTTAAATCAAATGAAAGTTAAATGCATTCAAAAAAGCTAATTGAATCAAGTGAAAGTCTAGGTAATTCAAACAAAGTTTTTTGAATCAAATGACTGTCAAATGCGTTCAACGATGCTAATTGAATCAAATGAAAGTCAAACACATTCAAACAAAGCTTTTTGAATCAAATGAAAGTCATATGCATTCAACAAAGCTAATTGAATCAAATGAAAGTCAATGGCATTCTAACAAACCTAATTGAATCAAACGAAAGTCAATGGCATTCTAACAAACCTAATTGAATCAAATGAAAGTCAACCACATTCAAACAAAGCTAATTGAATCAAATGAAAGTTAACCACATTCAAACAAAGCTAATTTAAATCAAGTGAAATTCAAACACATTCAAACAAAGCTTTTTGAATCCAAAGAAAGTCAAATGAGTTCAAAAAAGCTAATTGAATCAAGTGAAAGTCAAACAAATTCAAAATAGCTTTTTGAATCAAATGATTGTCAAATGCATTCAACGATACTAATTGAATCATATGAAAGTCAAACACATTCAAACAAATCTTTTTGAATCAAATGAAAGTCAAATGCATTCAACAAATCAAATTGAATCACTTAAAAGTCAACCACATTCAAACAAAGCTATTTGAATCAAATGAAAGTCAAACACATTCAAACAATGCTATCTGAATCAAATGAAAGTCAAATGCATTCAAAAAAGATAATTAAATCAAACGAAAGTCAAACACATTCAGACAAAGCTAATTGCATCAAATGAAAGTCAAAAACATTCAAACAAAGCTAATTAAATCATATGAAAGTCAAATGCTTTCAAAAAAGCTAATTGAATCAAGTAAAAGTCCAAAGAATTCAAACAAAGCTTTTTGAATCAAATGATTGTCAAATGCATTCAACGAGGCTAATTGAATCATATGACAGTCAAACAAAACTTTTTGAATCAAATGAAAGTCAAATGCATTCAACAAAGCAAATTGACTCAATTGAAAGTTAACCACATTCAAGCAAAGCTAATTGAATCAAATGAAAGTCAAACACATTTAAACAAAGCTATTTGAACCAAATGAAAGTCAAACACATTCAAGAAATGCTATTTGAATCAAATGAAAGTCAAACGCATTCAAAAAAGGTATTTAAATCAAGTGAAAGTCAAAAATCATTCAAACAAAGCTATTTGAATCAAATTAAAGTCAAACACATTCAAACAAAGCTTTTTGAATTAAATGAAAGTCAAATGCATTAAACAAAGCTAATTGATTCAAATGAAAGTCAATCACATTCAAACAAAGCTAATTTAATCAAATGAAAATCAAACACATTCAAACAAAGCTTTTTCAATCAAATGAAATTCAAATGCATTCAAAATAGCGATTTGAATCAAGTGAAAGTCAAACAAAGCTTTTTGAATCAAATGATTGTCAAATCCGTTCAACGATGCTAATTGAATCATATGAAAGTCAAGCACATTCAAACAAATCTTTTTGAATCAACTGAAAGTCAAATGCAATTAAAAAAAAGTAATTAAATCAAGTGAAAGTCAATTACATTTAAACAAAGCTTTTTAAATCAAATGAAAGTTAAATGCATTCAAAAAAGCTAATTGAATCAAGTGAAAGTCTAGGTAATTCAAACAAAGTTTTTTGAATCAAATGACTGTCAAATGCGTTCAACGATGCTAATTGAATCAAATGAAAGTCAAACACATTCAAACAAAGCTTTTTGAATCAAATGAAAGTCATATGCATTCAACAAAGCTAATTGAATCAAATGAAAGTCAATGGCATTCTAACAAACCTAATTGAATCAAACGAAAGTCAATGGCATTCTAACAAACCTAATTGAATCAAATGAAAGTCAACCACATTCAAACAAAGCTAATTGAATCAAATGAAAGTTAACCACATTCAAACAAAGCTAATTTAAATCAAGTGAAATTCAAACACATTCAAACAAAGCTTTTTGAATCCAAAGAAAGTCAAATGAGTTCAAAAAAGCTAATTGAATCAAGTGAAAGTCAAACAAATTCAAACATAGCTTTTTGAATCAAATGATTGTCAAATGCATTCAACGATACTAATTGAATCATATGAAAGTCAAACACATTCAAACAAATCTTTTTGAATCAAATGAAAGTCAAATGCATTCAACAAATCAAATTGAATCACTTAAAAGTCCACCACATTCAAACAAAGCTATTTGAATCAAATGAAAGTCAAACACATTCAAACAATGCTATCTGAATCAAATGAAAGTCAAATGCATTCAAAAAAGATAATTAAATCAAACGAAAGTCAAACACATTCAGACAAAGCTAATTGCATCAAATGAAAGTAAAAAACATTCAAACAAAGCTAATTAAATCATATGAAAGTCAAATGCTTTCAAAAAAGCTAATTGAATCAAGTAAAAGTCCAAAGAATTCAAACAAAGCTTTTTGAATCAAATGATTGTCAAATGCATTCAACGAGGCTAATTGAATCATATGACAGTCAAACAAAACTTTTTGAATCAAATGAAAGTCAAATGCATTCAACAAAGCAAATTGACTCAATTGAAAGTTAACCACATTCAAGCAAAGCTAATTGAATCAAATGAAAGTCAAACACATTTAAACAAAGCTATTTGAACCAAAAAAGTCAAACACATTCAAGAAATGCTATTTGAATCAAATGAAAGTCAAACGCATTCAAAAAAGGTATTTAAATCAAGTGAAAGTCAAAATCATTCAAACAAAGCTATTTGAATCAAATTAAAGTCAAACACATTCAAACAAAGCTTTTTGAATTAAATGAAAGTCAAATGCATTAAACAAAGCTAATTGATTCAAATGAAAGTCAATCACATTCAAACAAAGCTAATTTAATCAAATGAAAATCAAACACATTCAAACAAAGCTTTTTCAATCAAATGAAATTCAAATGCATTCAAAATAGCGATTTGAATCAAGTGAAAGTCAAACAAAGCTTTTTGAATCAAATGATTGTCAAATCCGTTCAACGATGCTAATTGAATCATATGAAAGTCAAGCACATTCAAACAAATCTTTTTGAATCAACTGAAAGTCAAATGCAATTAAAAAAAAGTAATTAAATCAAGTGAAAGTCAATTACATTTAAACAAAGCTTTTTAAATCAAATGAAAGTTAAATGCATTCAAAAAAGCTAATTGAATCAAGTGAAAGTCATTCAAACAAAGTTTTGAATCAAATGTCAAAAACGATGCTAATTGAATCAAATGAAAGTGCAAAGGTGAAAGGGCTCTCAATGGCAAAGGTGAGCAATCAAATGAAATGAATCCGAAAGAAGAAAATTTTTCATAATGGGTCAATAAAGGAACAAGCAATCGGCAAAATGGGTCAAAAAAACGAATTCAAGGGCAAATCCAATTAATCAAAATCAATTAAAATTTAAAAAAAAAAGAAAATCACAGCAAAGCTAATTTAAATCAAGTGAAATTCAAACACATTCAAACAAAGCTTTTTGAATCCAAAGAAAGTCAAATGAGTTCAAAAAAGCTAATTGAATCAAGTGAAAGTCAAACAAATTCAAACATAGCTTTTTGAATCAAATGATTGTCAAATGCATTCAACGATACTAATTGAATCATATGAAAGTCAAACACATTCAAAAAATCTTTTTGAATCAAATGAAAGTCAAATGCATTCAACAAATCAAATTGAATCATTAAAAGTCAACCACATTCAAACAAAGCTAATTAAATCCAATGGAAGGCAAACACATTCAAACAAAGCTATTTGAATCAAATGAAAGTCAAACACATTCAAACAATGCTATCTGAATCAAATGAAAGTCAAATGCATTCAAAAAAGATAATTAAATCAAACGAAAGTCAAACACATTCAGACAAAGCTAATTGCATCAAATGAAAGTCAAAAACATTCAAACAAAGCTAATTAAATCATATGAAAGTCAAATGCTTTCAAAAAAGCTAATTGAATCAAGTAAAAGTCCAAAGAATTCAAACAAAGCTTTTTGAATCAAATGATTGTCAAATGCATTCAACGAGGCTAATTGAATCATATGACAGTCAACAAAACTTTTTGAATCAAATGAAAGTCAAATGCATTCAACAAAGCAAATTGACTCAATTGAAAGTTAACCACATTCAAGCAAAGCTAATTGAATCAAATGAAAGTCAAACACATTTAAACAAAGCTATTTGAACCAAATGAAAGTCAAACACATTCAAGAAATGCTATTTGAATCAAATGAAAGTCAAACGCATTCAAAAAAGGTATTTAAATCAAGTGAAAGTCAAAATCATTCAAACAAAGCTATTTGAATCAAATTAAAGTCAAACACATTCAAACAAAGCTTTTTGAATTAAATGAAAGTCAAATGCATTAAACAAAGCTAATTGATTCAAATGAAAGTCAATCACATTCAAACAAAGCTAATTTAATCAAATGAAAATCAAACACATTCAAACAAAGCTTTTTCAATCAAATGAAATTCAAATGCATTCAAAATAGCGATTTGAATCAAGTGAAAGTCAAACAAAGCTTTTTGAAATCAAATGATTGTCAAATCCGTTCAACGATGCTAATTGAATCATATGAAAGTCAAGCACATTCAAACAAATCTTTTTGAATCAACTGAAAGTCAAATGCAATTAAAAAAAAGTAATTAAATCAAGTGAAAGTCAATTACATTTAAACAAAGCTTTTTAAATCAAATGAAAGTTAAATGCATTCAAAAAAGCTAATTGAATCAAGTGAAAGTCTAGGTAATTCAAACAAAGTTTTTTGAATCAAATGACTGTCAAATGCGTTCAACGATGCTAATTGAATCAAATGAAAGTCAAACACATTCAAACAAAGCTTTTTGAATCAAATGAAAGTCATATGCATTCAACAAAGCTAATTGAATCAAATGAAAGTCAATGGCATTCTAACAAACCTAATTGAATCAAACGAAAGTCAATGGCATTCTAACAAACCTAATTGAATCAAATGAAAGTCAACCACATTCAAACAAAGCTAATTGAATCAAATGAAAGTTAACCACATTCAAACAAAGCTAATTTAAATCAAGTGAAATTCAAACACATTCAAACAAAGCTTTTTGAATCCAAAGAAAGTCAAATGAGTTCAAAAAAGCTAATTGAATCAAGTGAAAGTCAAACAAATTCAAACATAGCTTTTTGAATCAAATGATTGTCAAATGCATTCAACGATACTAATTGAATCATATGAAAGTCAAACACATTCAAACAAATCTTTTTGAATCAAATGAAAGTCAAATGCATTCAAAAGATCAAATTGAATCAATTAAAATTCAACCACATTCAAACAAAGCTAATTTAATCAAATGAAAATCAAACACATTCAAACAAAGCTATTGAATCAAATGAAAGTCAAACACATTCAAAAAAGGTATTTAAATCAAGTGAAAGTCAAAATCATTCAAACAAAGCTATTTGAAACAAATTAAAGTCAAACACATTCAAACAAAGCTTTTTGAATTAAATAAAGTCAAATGCATTAAACAAAGCTAATTGATTCAAATGAAAGTCAAATCACATTAAAGCTAATTAATCAAATAAAAATCAAACACATTCAAACAAAGCTTTTTCAATCAAATGAAATTCAAATGCATTCCAAATCAAGTGAAAGTCAAACAAAGCTTTTGAATCAAATGAAATCCATTCAACGATGCTAATTGAATCATATGAAAGTCAAGCACATTCAAACAAATATTTTTGAATCAACTGAAAGTCAATGCAATTCAAAAAAGTAATTAAATCAAGTGAAAGTCAAACACATTTAAACAAAGCTTTTTAAATCAAATGAAAGTTAAATGCATTCAAAAAAGCTAATTGAATCAAGTGAAAGTCAAAGTAATTCAAACAAAGCTTTTTGAAATGGTCAAATGCGTTCAACGATGCTAATTGAATCAAATGAAAGTCAAACACATTCAAACAAAGCTTTTTGAATCAAATGAAAGTCATATGCATTCAACAAAGCTAATTGAATCAAATGAAAGTCAATGGCATTCTAACAAACTAATTGAATCAAACGAAAGTCAATGGCATTCTAACAAACCTAATTGAATCAAATGAAAGTCAACCACATTCAAACAAAGCTAATTGAATCAAATGAAAGTTAAACATTCAAACAAAGATAATTTAAATCAAGTGAAATTCAAACACATTCAAACAAAGCTTTTTGAATCCAAAGAAAGTCAAATGAGTTCAAAAAAGCTAATTAAATCAAGTGAAAGTCAAACAAATTCAAACATAGCTTTTTGAATCAAATGATTGTCAAATGCATTCAACGATACTAATTGAATCATATGAAAGTCAAACACATTCAAACAAATCTTTTTGAATCAAATGAAAGTCAAATGCATTCAAAAGATCAAATTGAATCAATTAAAAGTCAACCACATTCAAACAAAGCTAATTAAATCCAATGGAAGGCAAACACATTCAAACAAAGCTATTGAATCAAATGAAAGTCAAACAAATTCAATCAATGAAAGTCAAAATCATTCAAACAAAGCTATTTGAATCAAATTAAAGTCAAACACATTCAAACAAAGCTTTTTGAATTAAATGAAAGTCAAATGCATTAAACAAAGCTAATTGATTCAAATGAAAGTCAATCACATTCAAACAAAGCTAATTTAATCAAATAAAAATCAAACACATTCAAACAAAGCTTTTTCAATCAAATGAAATTCAAATGCATTCAAAATAGCGATTTGAATCAAGTGAAAGTCAAACAAAGCTTTTTGAATCAAATGATTGTCAAATCCATTCAACGATGCTAATTGAATCATATGAAAGTCAAGCACATTCAAACAAATCTTTTTGAATCAACTGAAAGTCAATGCAATTCAAAAAAAGTAATTAAATCAAGTGAAAGTCAAACACATTTAAACAAAGTTTTTAAATCAAATGAAAGAAATGCATTCAAAAAAATTGAATCAAATGAAAGTCAAACACATTCAAAAAGCTAATTGAAAATGAAAGTCAAAACATTTCAAAGCAAATGCATTCAAAAAGCTAATTAATCTGAAAGTCAAACACATTCAAACAAAGCCAAATTCAAAGCTAATGAAAGTCAAACACATTCAACAAAGCTTTTTGAATCAAAGTCAATGATTCAAAAAAGCTAATTGAATCAAGTGAAAGTCTCAAACATAGCTTTTTAATCAAATGATTGTCAAATGCATTCAACGATACTAATTGAATCATATGAAAGTCAAACACATTCAAACAAATCTTTTTGAATCAAATGAAAGTCAAATGCATTCAACAAATCAAATTGAATCAATTAAAAGTCAACCACATTCAAACAAAGCTAATTAAATCCAATGGAAGGCAAACACATTCAAACAAAGCTATTTGAATCAAATGAAAGTCAAACACATTCAAACAATGCTATCTGAATCAAATGAAAGTCAAATGCATTCAAAAAATAATTAAATCAAACGAAAGTCAAACACATTAGACAAAGCTAATTGCATCAAATGAAAGTCAAAAACATTCAAACAAAGCTAATTAAATCATATGAAAGTCAAATGCTTTCAAAAAGCTAATTGAATCAAGTAAAACCAAAGAATTCAAACAAAGCTTTTTGAATCAAATGATTGTCAAATGCATTCAACGAGGCTAATTGAATCATATGACAGTCAAACAAAACTTTTTTGAATCAAATGAAAGTCAAATGCATTCAAGCAAATTGACTCATTGAAAGTTAACCACATTCAAGCAAAGCTAATTGAATCAAATGAAAGTCAAACACATTTAAACAAAGCTATTTGAACCAAATGAAAGTCAAACACATTCAAGAAATGCTATTTGAATCAAATGAAAGTCAAACGCATTCAAAAAAGGTATTTAAATCAAGTGAAAGTAAAAAACATTCAAACAAAGCTATTTGAATCATTAAAGTCAAACACATTCAAACAAAGCTTTTTGAATTAAATGAAAGTCAAATGCATTAAACAAAGCTAATTGATTCAAATGAAAGTCAATCACATTCAAAAAAGCTAATTTAATCAAATGAAATCAAACACATTCAAACAAAGCTTTTTCAATCAAATGAAATTCAAATGCATTCAAAATAGCGATTTGAATCAAGTGAAAGTCAAACAAAGCTTTTTGAATCAAATGATTGTCAAATCCATTCAACGATGCTAATTGAATCATATGAAAGTCAGCACATTCAAACAAATCTTTTTGAATCAACTGAAAGTCAAATGCAATAAAAAAAAAGTAATTAAATCAAGTGAAAGTCAATTACATTTAAACAAAGCTTTTAAAATCAAATGAAAGTTAAATGCATTCAAAAAAGCTAATTGAATCAAGTGAAAGTCTAGTAATTCAAACAAAGCTTTTTGAATCAAATGACTGTCAAATGCGTTCAACGATGCTAATTGAATCAAATGAAAGTCAAACACATTCAAACAAAGCTTTTTGAATCAAATGAAAGTCATATGCATTCAACAAAGCTAATTGAATCAAATGAAAGTCAATGGCATTCTAACAAACCTAATTGAATCAAACGAAAGTCAATGGCATTCTAACAAACCTAATTGAATCAAATGAAAGTCAACCACATTCAAACAAAGCTAATTGAATCAAATGAAAGTTAACCACATTCAAACAAAGCTAATTTAAATCAAGTGAAATTCAAACACATTCAAACAAAGCTTTTTGAATCCAAAGAAAGTCAAATGAGTTCAAAAAAGCTAATTGAATCAAGTGAAAGTCAAACAAATTCAAACATAGCTTTTTGAATCAAATGTTGTCAAATGCATTCAACGATACTAATTGAATCATATGAAAGTCAAACACATTCAAACAAATCTTTTTGAATCAAATGAAAGTCAAATGCATTCAAAAGATCAAATTGAATCAATTAAAAGTCAACACATTCAAACAAAGCTAATTAAATCCAATGGAAGGCAAACACATTCAACAAAGCTATTGAATAAATGAAAGTCAAACACATTCAAAAAATATTAAATCAAATGAAAGTCAAAATCATTAAAAAAGATTTGAATCAAATTAAAGTCAAACACATTCAAACAAAGCATGAAAGTCAAATTAAACAAAGCTAATTGAATCAAATGCTAATTGAATCAAAAAAAGAATTCAAACAAAGCTTTTTGAATCAAATGATTGTCAAATGCATTTCAACGAGGCTAATTGAATCATATGACAGTCAAACAAAACTTTTTGAATCAAATGAAAGTCAAATGCATTCAACAAGCAAATTGACTCAATTGAAAGTTAACCACATTCAAGCAAAGCTAATTGAATCAAATGAAAGTCAAACACATTTAAACAAAGCTATTTGAACCAAATGAAAGTCAAACACATTCAAGAAATGCTATTTGAATCAAATGAAAGTCAAACGCATTCAAAAAAGGTATTTAAATCAAGTGAAAGTCAAAACATTCAAACAAAGCTATTTGAATCAAATTAAAGTCAAACACATTCAAACAAAGCTTTTTGAATTAAATGAAAGTCAAATGCATTAAACAAAGCTAATTGATTCAAATGAAAGTCAATCACATTCAAACAAAGCTAATTTAATCAAATGAAAATCAAACACATTCAAACAAAGCTTTTTCAATCAAATGAAATTCAAATGCATTCAAAATAGCGATTTGAATCAAGTGAAAGTCAAACAAAGCTTTTTGAATCAAATGATTGTCAAATCCATTCAACGATGCTAATTGAATCATATGAAAGTCAAGCACATTCAAACAAATCTTTTTGAATCAACTGAAAGTCAAATGCAATTAAAAAAAAGTAATTAAATCAAGTGAAAGTCAATTACATTTAAACAAAGCTTTTTAAATCAAATGAAAGTTAAATGCATTCAAAAAAGCTAATTGAATCAAGTGAAAGTCTAGGTAATTCAAACAAAGCTTTTTGAATCAAATGACTGTCAAATGCGTTCAACGATGCTAATTGAATCAAATGAAAGTCAAACACATTCAAACAAAGCTTTTTGAATCAAATGAAAGTCATATGCATTCAACAAAGCTAATTGAATCAAATGAAAGTCAATGGCATTCTAACAAACCTAATTGAATCAAACGAAAGTCAATGGCATTCTAACAAACCTAATTGAATCAAATGAAAGTCAACCACATTCAAACAAAGCTAATTGAATCAAATGAAAGTTAACCACATTCAAACAAAGCTAATTTAAATCAAGTGAAATTCAAACACATTCAAACAAAGCTTTTTGAATCCAAAGAAAGTCAAATGAGTTCAAAAAAGCTAATTGAATCAAGTGAAAGTCAAACAAATTCAAACATAGCTTTTTGAATCAAATGATTGTCAAATGCATTCAACGATACTAATTGAATCATATGAAAGTCAAACACATTCAAACAAATCTTTTTGAATCAAATGAAAGTCAAATGCATTCAACAAATCAAATTGAATCAATTAAAAGTCAACCACATTCAAACAAAGCTAATTAAATCCAATGGAAGGCAAACACATTCAAACAAAGCTATTTGAATCAAATGAAAGTCAAACACATTCAAACAATGCTATCTGAATCAAATGAAAGTCAAATGCATTCAAAAAAGATAATTAAATCAAACGAAAGTCAAACACATTCAGACAAAGCTAATTGCATCAAATGAAAGTCAAAAACATTCAAACAAAGCTAATTAAATCATATGAAAGTCAAATGCTTTCAAAAAAGCTAATTGAATCAAGTAAAAGTCCAAAGAATTCAAACAAAGCTTTTTGAATCAAATGATTGTCAAATGCATTCAACGAGGCTAATTGAATCATATGACAGTCAAACAAAACTTTTTGAATCAAATGAAAGTCAAATGCATTCAACAAAGCAAATTGACTCAATTGAAAGTTAACCACATTCAAGCAAAGCTAATTGAATCAAATGAAAGCATTCAAACAATGCTATTTGAATCTAATTGAAAGTCAAACACATTCAAACAAAGCTTTTTGAATTAAATGAAAGTCAAATGCATTAAACAAAGCTAATTGATTCAAATGAAAGTCAATCACATTCAAACAAAGCTAATTTAATCAATGAAAATCAAACACATTCAAACAAAGCTTTTTCAATCAAATGAATTTCAAATGCATTCAAAATAGCGATTTGAATCAAGTGAAAGTCAAACAAAGCTTTTTGAATAAATGATTGTCAAATCCATTCAACGATGCTAATTGAATCATATGAAAGTCAAGCACATTCAAACAAATCTTTTTGAATCAACTGAAAGTCAAATGCAATTAAAAAAGTAATTAAATCAAGTGAAAGTCAATTACATTTAAACAAAGCTTTTTAAATCAAATGAAAGTTAAATGCATTCAAAAAAGCTAATTGAATCAAGTGAAAGTCTAGGTAATTCAAACAAGTTTTTTGAATCAAATGATTGTCAAATGCGTTCAACGATGCTAATTGAATCAAATGAAAGTCAAACACATTCAAAAAATCTTTTTGAATCAAATGAAAGTCATATGCATTCAACAAAGCTAATTGAATCAAATGAAAGTCAATGGCATTCTAACAAACCTAATTGAATCAAACGAAAGTCAATGCATTCTAACAAACCTAATTGAATCAAATGAAAGTCAACCACATTCAAACAAAGCTAATTGAATCAAATGAAAGTTAACCACATTCAAACAAAGCTAATTTAAATCAAGTGAAATTCAAACACATTCAAACAAAGCTTTTTGAATCCAAAGAAAGTCAAATGAGTTCAAAAAAGCTAATTGAATCAAGTGAAAGTCAAACAAATTCAACATAGCTTTTTGAATCAAATGATTGTCAAATGCATTCAACGATACTAATTGAATCATATGAAAGTCAAACACATTCAAACAATCTTTTTGAAACAAATGAAAGTCAAATGCATTCAACAATCAAATTGAATCACTTCAAAGTCAAACACATTCAAACAAAGCTAATTAAATCCAATGGAAGGCAAACATTCAAACAAAGCTATTTGAATCAAATGAAAGTCAAACACATTCAAACATGCTATCTGAATCAAATGAAATTCAAATGCATTCAAAAAAGATAATTAAATCAAACGAAAGTCAAACACATTCAGACAAAGCTAATTGCATCAAATGAAAGTCAAAAACATTCAAACAAAGCTAATTAAATCATATGAAAGTCAAATGCTTTCAAAAAAGCTAATTGAATCAACTAAAAGTCAAAAGAATTCAAACAAAGCTTTTTGAATCAAATGATTGTCAAATGCATTCAACGAGGCTAATTGAATCATATGATAGTCAAACAAAACTTTTTGAATCAAATGAAAGTCAAATGCATTCAACAAAGCAAATTGACTCAATTGAAAGTTAACCACATTCAAGCAAAGCTAATTAATCAAATGAAAGTCAAACACATTTAAACAAAGCTATTTGAACCAAATGAAAGTCAAACACATTCAAGAAATGCTATTTGAATCAAATGAAAGTTAAACGCATTCAAAAAAGGTATTTAAATCAAGTGAAAGTCAAAAACATTCAAACAAAGCTATTTGAATCAGATTAAAGTCAAACAAATTCAAACAAAGCTTTTTGAATTAAATGAAAGTCAAATGCATTAAACAAAGCTAATTGATTCAAATGAAAGTCAATCACATTCAAACAAGCTAATTTAATCAAATGAAAATCAAACACATTCAAACAAAGCTTTTTCAATCAAATGAAATTCAAATGCATTCAAAATAGCGATTTGAATCAAGTGAAAGTCAAACAAAGCTTTTTGAATCAAATGATTGTCAAATCCATTCAACGATGCTAATTGAATCATATGAAAGTCAAGCACATTCAAACAAATCTTTTTGAATCAACTGAAAGTCAATGCAATAAAAAAAAAGTAATTAAATCAAGTGAAAGTCAATTACATTTAAACAAAGCTTTTTAAATCAAATGAAAGTTAAATGCATTCAAAAAAGCTAATTGAATCAGGTGAAAGTCTAGGTAATTCAAACAAAGTTTTTGAATCAAATGAATGTCAAATGCGTTCAACGATGCTAATTGAATCAAATGAAAGTCAAACACATTCAAACAAAGCTTTTTGAATCAAATGAAAGTCATATGCATTCAACAAAGCTAATTGAATCAAATGAAAGTCAATGGCATTCTAACAAAACTAATTGAATCAAACGAAGTCAATGGCATTCTAACAACCTAATTGAATCAAATGAAAGTCAACCACATTCAAACAAAGCTAATTGAATCAAATGAAAGTTAACACATTCAAACAAAGCTAATTTAAATCAAGTGAAATTCAAACACATTCAAACAAAGCTTTTTGAATCCAAAGAAAGTCAAATGAGTTCAAAAAAGCTAATTGAATCAAGTGAAAGTCAAACAAATTCAAACATAGCTTTTTGAATCAAATGATTGTCAAATGCATTCAACGATACTAATTGAATCATATGAAAGTCAAACACATTCAAACAAATCTTTTTGAATCAAATGAAAGTCAAATGCATTCAACAGATCAAATTGAATCACTTAAAAGTCAACCACATTCAAACAAAGCTAATTAAATCCAATGGAAGGCAAACACATTCAAACAAAGCTATTTGAATCAAATGAAAGTCAAACACATTCAAACAATGCTATCTGAATCAAATGAAAGTCAAATGCATTGAAAAAGGATAATTAAATCAAACGAAAGTCAACCACATTCAGACAAAGCTAATTGCATCAAATGAAGTCAAAAACATTCAAACAAAGCTAATTAAATTAAATGCTTTCAAAAAAGCTAATTGAATCAACTAAAAGTCCAAAGAATTCAAACAAAGCTTTTTGAATCAAATGATTGTCAAATGCATTCAACGAGGCTAATTGAATCATATGATAGTCAAACAAAACTTTTTGAATCAAATGAAAGTCAAATGCATTCAACAGAGCAAATTGACTCAATTGAAAGTTAACCACATTCAAGCAAAGCTAATTGAATCAAATGAAAGTCAAACACATTTAAACAAAGCTATTTGAACCAAATGAAAGTCAAACACATTCAAGAAATGCTATTTGAGTCAAATGAAAGTCAAACGCATTCAAAAAAGGTATTTAAATCAAGTGAAAGTCAAAAACATTCAAACAAAGCTATTTTGAATAAGATTAAAGTCAAACACATTCAAACAAAGCTTTTTGAATTAAATGAAAGTCAAATGCATTAACCAAAGCTTTGATTCAAATGAAAGTCAATCACATTCAAACAAAGCTAATTTAATCAAATGAAAATCAAACACATTCAAACAAAGCTTTTTCAATCAAATGAAATTCAAATGCATTCAAAATAGCGATTTGAATCAAGTGAAAGTCAAACAAAGCTTTTTGAATCAAATGATTGTCAAATCCATTCAACGATGCTAATTGAATCATATGAAAGTCAAGCACATTCAAACAAATATTTTTTAATCAACTGAAAGTCAAATGCAATTCAAAAAAAGTAATTAAATCAAGTGAAAGTCAATTACATTTAAACAAAGCTTTTTAAATCAAATGAAAGTTAAATGCATTCAAAAAAGCTAATTGAATCAAGTGAAAGTCTAGGTAATTCAAACAAAGTTTTTTGAATCAAATGACTGTCAAATGCGTTCAACAATGCTAATTGAATCAAATGAAAGTCAAACACATTCAAACAAAGCTTTTTGAATCAAATGAAAGTCATATGCATTCAACAAAGCTAATTGAATCAAATGAAAGTCAATGGCATTCTAATAATTGAATCAAATGAAAGTCAACCATTCAAACAAAGCTAATTGAATCAAATGAAAGTAACCACATTCAACAAAGCTAATTTAAATCAAGTGAAATTCAAAACATTCAAACAAAGCTTTTTGAATCCAAAGAAAGTCAAATGAGTTCAAAAAAGCTAATTGAATCAAGTGAAAGTCAAACAAATTCAAACATAGCTTTTCGAATCAAATGATTGTCAAATGCATTCAACGATACTAATTGAATCATATGAAAGTCAAACACATTCAAACAAATCTTTTTGAATCAAATGAAAGTCAAATGCATTCAACAAATCAAATTGAATCACTTAAAAGTCAAACACATTCAAACAAAGCTAATTAAATCCAATGGAAGGGAAACACATTCAAACAAAGCTATCTGAATCAAATGAAAGTCAAACACATTCAAACAATGCTATCTGAATCAAATGAAAGTCAAATGCATTCAAAAAGATAATTAAATCAAACGAAAGTCAAACACATTCAGACAAAGCTAATTGCATCAAATGAAAGTCAAAAACATTCAAACAAAGCTAATTAAATCATATGAAAGTCAAATGCTTCAAAAAAGCTAATTGAATCAACTAAAAGTCCAAAGAATTCAAACAAAGCTTTTTGAATCAAATGATTGTCAAATGCATTCAACGAGGCTAATTGAATCATATGACAGTCAAACAAAACTTTTTGAATTAAATGAAAGTCAAATGCATTCAACAAAGCAAATTGACTCAATTGAAAGTTAACCACATTAAAGCAAAGCTAATTGAATCAAATGAAAGTCAAACACATTTAAACAAACTATTTGAACCAAATGAAAGTCAAACACATTCAAGAAATGCTATTTGAATCAAATGAAAGTCAAACGCATTCAAAAAATATTCAAATCAAGTGAAAGTCAAAAACATTCAAACAAAGCTATTTGAATCAATTAAAGTCAAACACATTCAAACAAAGCTTTTTGAATTAAATGAAAGTCAAATGCATTAAACAAAGCTAATTGATTCAAATGAAAGTCAATCACATTCTAATAAAGCTAATTTAATCAAATGAAAATCAAACACATTCAAAAAAAACTTTTTCAATCAAATGAATTTCAAATGCATTCAAAATAGCGATTTGAATCAAGTGAAAGTCAAATAAAGCTTTTTGAATCAAATGATTGTCAAATCCATTCAACGATGCTAATTGAATCATATGAAAGTCAAGCACATTCAAACAAATCTTTTTGAATCAACTAAAAGTCAAATGCAATTAAAAAAAAAGTAATTAAATCAAGTGAAAGTCAATTACATTTAAACAAAGCTTTTTAAATCAAATGAAAATTAAATGCATTCAAAAAGCTAGATGAATCAAGTGAAAGTCTAGGTAATTCAAACAAAGTTTTTGAATCAAATGACTGTCAAATGTGTTCAACGATGCTAATTGAATCAAATGAAAGTCAAACACATTCAAACAAAGCTTTTTGAATCAAATGAAAGTCATATGCATTCAACAAAGCTAATTGAATCAAATGAAAGTCAATGGCATTCTAACAAACCTAATTGAATCTAACGAAAGTCAATGGCATTCTAACAAACCTAATTGAATCAAATGAAAGTCAACCACATTCAAACAAAGCTAATTGAATCAAATGAAAGTTAACCACATTCAAACAAAGCTAATTTAAATCAAGTGAAATTCAAACACATTCAAACAAAGCTTTTTGAATCCAAAGAAAGTCAAATGAGTTCAAAAAAGCTAATTGAATCAAGTGAAAGTCAAACAAATTCAACATAGCTTTTAGAATCAAATGATTGTCAAATGCATTCAACGATACTAATTGAATCATATGAAAGTCAAACACATTCAAACAAATCTTTTTGAATCAAATGAAAGTCAAATGCATTCAAAAGATCAAATTGAATCAATTAAAAGTCAACCACATTCAAACAAAGCTAATTAAAACCAATGGAAGGCAAACACATTCAAACAAAGCTTTTTTGAATCAAATGAAAGTCAAACACATTCAAAAAAGGTATTTAAATAAAGTGAAAGTCAAAATCATTCAAACAAGCTATTTGAATCAAATAAAAGTCAAACACATTCAAACAAGCTTTTTGAATTAAATGAAAGTCAAATGCATTAAACAAAGCTAATTGATTCAAATGAAAGTCAATCACATTCAAACAAAGCTAATTTAATCAAATAAAAATCAAACACATTCAAACAAAGCTTTTTCAATCAAATGAAATTCAAATGCATTCAAAATAGCGATTTGAATCAAGTGAAAGTAAAAAAAAAACTTTTTGAATCAAATGATTGTCAAATCCATTCAACGATGCTAATTGAATCATATGAAAGTCATATGATTTTATTAGCGTCGTAGAATGGATTCAAAAATCTAATTTAATCTAGTGAATGTCAAACACATTCAAACAAAGCTTTTTTAATTAAGTGATTGTCAAGTGCATTCCACAAAGCTAATTGAATCAAATGAAAGTCAAACACATTCTAACAAATCTTTTTGAATCAACTGAAAGACATATGCAATTAAAAAAAAGTAATTAAATCAAGTCAAAGTCAAACACATTTAAACAAAGCTTTTTAAATCAAATGAAAGTTAAATGCATTCAACAAAGCTTATTGAATCAAATGAAGTAAAACACATTCAAACAAAGCTAATTGCATCAAATGAAAGTCAAACACATTCGGACAAAGCTTTTTTAATTAAATAAAAGTTAAATGCATTTAAAAAAGCTAATTTAATCTAGTGAAAGTCAAACACATTCAAACAAAGCTTTTTTAATTAAATGAAAGTCAAATGCATTAAACAAAGTTAATTGATTCAAATGAAAGTCAATCACATTCAAACAAAGCTAATTTAATCAAATAAAAATCAACACATTCAAACAAAGCTTTTTCAATCAATGAATTCAAATGCATTCAAAATAGCGATTTGAATCAAGTGAAAGTCAAAAAAACTTTTTGAATCAAATGATTGTCAAATCCATTCAACGATGCTAATTGAATCATATGAAAGTCATATGATTCAATTAGCATCGTTGAATGGATTCAAAAAAGCTAATTTAATCTAGTGAAAGTCAAACACATTCAAACAATTTTTTTTAATTAAGTGATTGTCAAGTGCATTCCCACAAAGCTAATTGAATCAAATGAAAGTCAATCACATTCAAACAAATCTTTTTGATCACTGAAGTCATATGCAATTAAAAAAAGTAATTAAATCAAGTGAAAGTCAAACACATTTAAACAAGCTTTTTAAATCAAATGAAAGTTAAATGCATTCAACAAAGCTTATTGAATCAAATGAAAGTCAAACACATTCAAACAAAGCTAATTGCATCAAATGAAAGTCAAACACATTCGGACAAATCTTTTTTAATTAAATAAAGTTAAATGCATTCAAAAAAGCTAATTTAATCTAGTGAAAGTCAAACACATTCAAAGAAAGCTTTTTTAATTAAGTGATTGTCAAGTGCATTCCCACATTGCTAATTGAATCAAATGAAATTCAAACACATTCAACAAAGCTTTTTGAATCAAATAAAAGTTAAATGCATTCAACAAAGCTAATTGAATCAAGTGAAAGTCTAAGTAATTCAAACAAAGCTTTTTGAATAAATGATTGTCAAATGCGTTCAATGATGCTAATTGAATCAAATGGAAGTCAAACACATTCAAACAAAGCTTTTTGAATCAAATGAAAGTCGTATTGCATTCAACAAAGCTAATTGAACCAAATGAACTCAATGGAATTCTAACAAGCTAATTGAATCAAATGAAAGTCAATAGCATTCTAACAAACCTAATTGAATCAACGAAAGTCAATGGCATTCTAAGAAACCTAATTGAATTAAATGAAAGTCAACCACATTCAAACAAAGCTAATTGAATCAAATGAAAGTTAAACCAATTCAAACAAAGCTAATTTAAATCAAGTGAAATTCAAACACATTCAAACAAAGCTTTTAGAATCCAAAGAAAGTCAAATGAGTTTCAAAAAAGCTAATTGAATCAAGTGAAAGTCAAACAAAATTCAAACATAGCTTTTTTGAATCAAATGATTGTAAAATGCATTCAACGATACTAATTGAATCATATGAAAGTCAAACACATTTCAAAACAAATCTTTTTGAATCAAATGAAAGTCAAATGCATTCAAAAGATCAAATTGAATCAATTAAAAGTCAAACCACATTCAAACAAAGCTAATTAAATCCAATGGAAGGCAAACACATTCAAACAAAGCTATTTGAATCAAATGAAAGTCAAACACATTCAAAAAAGGTATTTAACTCAAGTGAAAGTCAAAATCATTCAAAAAAGCTATTTGAATCAAATAAAAGTCAAACACATTCAAACAAAGCTTTTTGAATTAAATGAAAGTCAAATGCATTAAACAAAGCTAATTGATTCAAATGAAAGTCAATCACATTCAAACAAAGCTAATTTAATAAAATAAAAAATCAAACACATTCAAACAAAGCTTTTTCAATCAAATGAAATTCAAATGCATTCAAAATAGCGATTTGAATCAAGTGAAAGTCAAACAAAGCTTTTTGAATCAAATGATTGTCAAATCCATTCAAAGATGCTAATTGAATCATACGAAAGTCAAGCACATTCAAAAAAATCTTTTTGAATCAACTGAAAGTCATATGCAATTAAAAAAAAGTAATTAAATCAAGTGAAAGTCAAACACATTTAAACTAAACTTTTTAAATTCAAATGAAAGTTAAATGCATTCAACAAAGCTTATTGAATCAAATGAAAGTCAAACACATTCAAACAAAGGTAATTGCATCAAATGAAAGTCAAACACATTCGAACAAAGCTTTTTTAATTAAATAAAAGTTAAATGCATTCAAAAAAGATAATTTAATCTAGTGAAAGTCAAACACATTCAAACAAAGCTTTTTTAATTAAATGAATGTCAAATGCATTAAACAAAGCTAATTGATTCAAATGAAAGTCAATCACATTCAAACAAAGCTAATTTAATCAAATGAAAATCAAAACACATTCAAGCAAAGCTTTTTCAATCAAATGAAATTCAAATGCATTCAAAATAGCGATTTGAACCAAGTGAAAGTAAAAAAAAACTTTTTGAATCAAATGATTGTCAAATCCATTCAACGATGCTAATTGAATCATATGAAAGTCAAGCACATTCAAACAAATCTTTTTGAATCAACAGAAAGTCATATGCAATTAAAAAAAAGTAATTAAATCAAGTGAAAGTCAAACACATTTAAACAAAGCTTTTTTAAATCAAATGAAAGTTAAATGCATTCAACAAAGCTTATTGAATCAAATGGAAAGTCAAACACATTCAAACAAAGCTAATTGCATCAAATGAAAGTCAAACACATTCGAACAAAGCTTTTTTAATTAAATAAAAGTTAAATGCATTCAAAAAAGCTAATTTAATCTAGTGAAAGTCAAACACATTCAAACAAAGCTTTTTTAATTAAGTAATTGTCAAGTGCATTCCCACAAAGCTAATGAATCAAATGAAAGTCAAACACATTCGAACAAAGCTTTTTGAATCAAATAAAAGTTAAATGCATTCAAAAAAGCTAATTGAATCAAGTGAAAGTCTAAGTAATTCAAACAAAGTTTTTTGAATAAAATGACTGTCAAATGCATTCAATGATGCTAGTTGAATCAAATGGAAGTCAAACACATTCAAACAAAGCTTTTTGAAACAAATGAAAGTCATATGCATTCAACAAAGCTAATTGAACCAAATGAAACTCAATGGCATTCTAACAAAGCTAATTGAATCAAATGAAAGTCAATAGCATTCTAACAAACCTAATTGAATCAAACGAAAGTCAATGGCATTCTAACAAACCTAATTGAATCAAATGAAAGTCAACACATTCAAACAAAGCTAATTGAATCAAATGAAAGTTAACCACATTCAAACAAAAGCTAATTTAAATCAAGTAAATTCAAACACATTCAAACAAAGCTTTTTGAATCCAAAGAAAGTCAAATGAGTTCAAAAAAGCTAATTGAATCAAATGAAAGTCAAACAAATTCAAACATAGCTTTTAGAATCAAATGATTGTCAAATGCATTCAACGATACTAATTGAATCATATGAAAGTCAAACACATTCAAACAAATCTTTTTGAATCAAATGAAAGTCAAATGCATTCAAAAGATCAAATTGAATCAATTAAAAGTCAACCACATTCAAACAAAGCTAATTAAATCCAATGGAAGGCAAACACATTCAAACAAAGCTATTTGAATCAAATAAAAGTCAAACACATTCAAAAAAGGTATTTAACTCAAGTGAAAGTCAAAATCATTCAAAGAAAGCTATTTGAATCAAATAAAAGTCAAACACATTCAAACAAAGCTTTTTTGAATTAAATGAAAGTCAAATGCATTAAACAAAGCTAATTGATTCAAATGAAAGTCAATCACATTCAAACAAAGCTAATTTAATCAAATAAAATATCAAACACATTCAAACAAAGCTTTTTCAATCAAATGAAATTCAAATGCATTCAAAATAGCGATTTGAATCAAGGGAAAGTCAAACAAAGCTTTTTGAATCAAATGATTGTCAAATCCATTCAAAGATGCTAATTGAATCATATGAAAGTCAAGCACATTCAAACAAATCTTTTTGAATCAACTGAAAGTCATATGCAATTAAAAAAAAGTAATTAAATCAAGTGAAAGTCAAACACATTTAAACAAAGCTTTTTAAATCAAATGAAAGTTAAATGCATTCAACAAAGCTTATTGAATCAAATAAAAGTCAAACACATTCAAACAAAGCTAATTGCATCAAATGAAAGTCAAACACATTCGAACAAAGCTTTTTTAATTAAATAAAAGTTAAATGCATTCAAAAAAGTTAATTTAATCTACTGAAAGTCAAACACATTCAAACAAAGCTTTTTTAATTAAATGAAAGTCAAATGCATTAAACAAAGCTAATTGATTCAAATGAAAGTTAATCACATTCAAACAAAGCTAATTTAATCAAATAAAAATCAAACACATTTAAGCAAAGCTTTTTCAATCAAATGAAATTCGAATGCATTCAAAATAGCGATTTGAACCAAGTGAAAGTAGAAAAAAACTTTTTGAATCAAATGATTGTCAAATCCATTCAACGATGCTCATTGAATCATATGAAAGTCAAGCACATTCAAACAAATCTTTTTGAATCAACTGAAAGTCATATGCAATTAAAAAAAAGTAATTAAATCAAGTGAAAGTCAAACACATTTAAACAAAGCTTTTTAAATCAAATGAAAGTTAAATGCATTCAACAAAGCTTATTGAATCAAATGAAAGTTAAACACATTCAAACAAAGCTAATTGCATCAAATGAAAGTCAAACACATTCGGACAAAGCTTTTTTAATTAAATAAAAGTTAAATGCATTCAAAAAAGCTAATTTAATCTAGTGAAAGTCAAACACATTCAAACAAAGCTTTTTTAATTAAGTGATTGTCAAGTGCATTCCCACAAAGCTAATTGAATCAAATGAAAGTCAAACACATTCGAACAAAGCTTTTTGAATCAAATAAAAGTTAAATGCATTCAAAAAAGCTAATTGAATCAAGTAAAAGTCTAAGTAATTCAAACAAAGTTTTTTGAATAAAATGACTGTCAAATGCGTTCAACGATGCTAATTGAATCAAATAAAAGTCAAACACATTCAAACAAAGCTTTTTGAATCAAATGAAAGTCATATGCATTCAACAAAGCTAATTGAATCAAATGAAAGTCAATGGCATTCTAACAAACCTAATTGAATCAAACGAAAGTCAATGGCATTCTAACAAACCTAATTGAATCAAACGAAAGTCAATGGCATTCTAACTAACCTAATTAAATCAAATGAAAGTCAACCACATTCAAACAAAGCTAATTGAATCAAATGAAAGTTAACCACATTCAAACAAAGCTAATTTAAATCCAGTGAAATTCAAACACATTCAAACAAAGCTTTTTGAATCCAAAGAAAGTCAAATGAGTTCAAAAAAGCTAATTGAATCAAGTGAAAGTCAAACAATTTCAAACATAGCTTTTTGAATCAAATGATTGTAAAATGCATTCAACGATACTAATTGAATCATATGAAAGTCAAACACATTGAAACAAATCTTTTTGAATCAAATGAAAGTCAAATGCAATCAACAGATCAAATTTAATCACTTAAAAGTCAACCACATTCAAACAAAGCTAATTAAATCCAATTGAAGGCAAACACATTCAAACAAAGCTATTTGAATCAAATGAAAGTCAAACACATTCAAACAATGCTATCTGAATCAAATGAAAGTCAAATGCATTGAAAAACGATAATTAAATCAAACGAAAGTCAAACACATTCAGACAAAGCTAATTGCATCAAATGAAAGTCAAAAACATTCAAACAAAGCTAATTAAATCATATGAAAGTCAAATGCTTTCAAAAAAGCTAATTGAATCAACTAAAAGTTCAAAGAATTCAAACAAAGCTTTTTGAATCAAATGATTGTCAAATGCATTCAACGAGGCTAATTAAATCATATGACAGTCAAACAAAACTTTTTGAATCAAATGAAAGTCAAATGCATTCAACAGAGCAAATTGACTCAATTGAAAGTTAACCACATTCAAGCAAAGCTAATTGAATCAAATGAAAGTCAAACACATTTAAACAAAGCTATTTTAACCAAATGAAAGTCAAACACATTCAAGAAATGCTATTTGAATCAAATGAAAGTCAAACGCATTCAAAAAAGGTATTTAAGTCAAGTTAAAGTCAAAAACATTCAAACAAAGCTATTTGAATCAGATTAAAGTCAAACACATTCAAACAAAGCTTTTTGAATTAAATGAAAGTCAAATGCATTAAACAAAGCTAGTTGATTCAAATGAAAGTCAATCACATTCAAACAAAGCTAATTTAATCAAATGAAAATCAAACACATTCAAACAAAGCTTTTTCAATCAAATGAAATTCAAATGCATTCAAAATAGCGATTTGAATCAAGTGAAAGTCAAACAAAGCTTTTTGAATCAAATTATTGTCAAATCCATTCAACGATGCTAATTGAATCGTATGAAAGTCAAGCACATTCAAACAAATCTTTTTGAATCAACTGAAAGTCAAATGCAATTAAAAAAAAGTAATTAAATCAAGTGAAAGTCAATTACATTTAAACAAAGCTTTTTAAATCAAATTAAAGTTATTTGCATTCAAAAAAGCTAATTGAATCAAGTGAAAGTCTAGGTAATTCAAACAAAGTTTTTTGAATCAAATGACTGTCAAATGCGTTCAACGATGCTAATTGAATCAAATGAAAGTCAAACACATTCAAACAAAGCTTTTTGAATCAAATGAAAGTCATATGCATTCTACAAAGCTAATTGAATCAAATGAAAGTCAATGATGATTAGGGGATTTTTCCCCACCAATCACCATCTGACAAGTGGACCAATCAGGTTCCGCCATGTGTCCGTCACATGGGCCAATAGGAGCCTGCCACGTGTCAAGCAATGATCCGTCCACTATGGACCAATTACGACACGACACGTGTCCTTCCCATGACTCCTGGGATAACCGGTCACCTAGGCCCAACTTCCGAGGGAAACCCAATCAGCCCAAGGTTAACCTAAACCTAGATTGGCACGTTTCCCGAGGTTATAAATACCTCCCTTAATCCTCATTAAGGGAGATTACGCAGAAAACGCAGATTACACACATTAAACACTCTCACCTAGAGAGACCCAATCACTTTAATTTCCGCATTAATTACTCCTTAATCAAGTACTAACTTGACCGTCGGAGGCGGATCTCCAATCATCCGGAGAATCCGTTTGTTTTGCAGGTACAGGCGTCCGGTTCCAGTCTCGGAATTGTAACTCTCCCGCAGGACATCAGAAAACCCCGAAACAAATGGCATTCTAACAAACCTAATTGAATCAAACGAAAGTCAATGGCATTCTAACAAACCAAATTGAATCAAATGAAAGTCAACCACATTCAAACAAAGCTAATTGAATCAAATGAAAGTTAACCACATTCAAACAAAGCTAATTTAAATCATGTGAAATTCAAACACATTCAAACAAAGCTTTTTTGAATCCAAAGAAAGTCAAATGAGTTCAAAAAAGCTAATTGAATCAAGTGAAAGTCAAACAAATTCAAACATAGCTTTTTGAATCAAATGATTGTCAAATGCATTCAACAATACTAATTGAATCATATGAAAGTCAAACACATTCAAACAAATCTTTTTGAATCAAATGAAAGTCAAATGCATTCAACAAATCAAATTGAATCACTTAAAAGTCAAACACATTCAAACAAAGCTAATTAAATCCAATGGAAGGCAAACACATTCAAAAAAAGCTATTTGAATCAAATGAAAGTCAAACACATTCAAACAATGCTATCTGAATCAAATGAAAGTTAAATGCGTTCAAAAAAGATAATTAAATCAAACGAAAGTCAAACACATTCAGACAAAGCTAATTGCATCAAATGAAAGTCAAAAACATTCAAACAAAGCTAATTAAATCATATGAATGACAAATGCTTTCAAAAAAGCTAATTGCATCAAATGACTGTCAAATGCGTTCAACGATGCTAATTGAATCAAATGAAAGTCAATGGCATTCTAACAAACCTAATTGAATCAAACGAAAGTCAATGGCATTCTAACAAACCTAATTGAATCAAACGAAAGTCAATGGCATTCTAACTAACCTAATTGAATCAAATGAAAGTCAACCACATTCAAACAAAGCTAATTTAATCAAATGAAAGTTAACCACATTCAAACAAAGCTAATTTAAATCAAGTGAAATTCAAACACATTCAAACAAAGCTTTTTGAATCCAAAGAAAGTCAAATGAGTTCAAAAAAGCTAATTGAATTAAGTGAAAGTCAAACAAATTCAAACATAGCTTTTTGAATCAAATGATTGTCAAATGCATTCAACGGTACTAATTGAATCATATGAAAGTCAAACACATTGAAACAAATCTTTTTGAATCAAATGAAAGTCAAATGCATTCAAAAGATCAAATTGAATCAATTAAAAGTCAACCACATTCAAACAAAGCTAATTAAATCCAATGGAAGGCAAACACATTCAAACAAAGCTATTTGAATCAAATGAAAGTCAAACACATTCAAAAAAGGTATTTAAATCAAGTGAAAGTAAAAATCATTCAAACAAAGCTATTTGAATCAAATAAAAGTCAAACACATTCAAACAAAGCTTTTTGAATTAAATGAAAGTCAAATGCATTAAACAAAGCTAATTGATTCAAATGAAAGTCAATCACATTCAAACAAAGCTAATTTAATCAAATAAAAATCAAACACATTCAAACAAAGCTTTTTCAATCAAATGAAATTCAAATGCATTCAAAATAGCGATTTGAATCAAGTGAAAGTCAAACAAATCTTTTTGAATCAAATGATTGTCAAATCCATTCAACGATGCTAATTGAATCATATGAAAGTCAAGCACATTCAAACAAATCTTTTTGAATCAACTGAAAGTCATATGCAATTAAAAAAAAGTAATTAAATCAAGTGAAAGTCAAACACATTTAAACAAAGCTTTTTAAATCAAATGAAAGTTAAATGCATTCAACAAAGCTTATTGAATCAAATGAAAGTCAAACACATTCAAACAAAGCTAATTGCATCAAATGAAAGTCAAACACATTCGAACAAAGCTTTTTTAATTAAATAAAAGTTATATGCATTCAAAAAAGCTAATTTAATCTAGTGAAAGTCAAACACATTCAAACAAAGCTTTTTTAATTAAATGAAAGTCAAATGCATTAATCAAAGCTAATTGATTCAAATGAAAGTCAATTACATTCAAACAAAGCTAATTTAATCAAATAAAAATCAAACATATTCAAACAAAGCTTTTTCAATCAAATGAAATTCAAATGCATTCAAAATAGCGATTTGAATCAAGTGATAGTCAAAAAAAACTTTTTGAATCAAATGATTGTCAAATCCATTCAACGTGCTAATTGAATCATATGAAAGTCAAGCACATTCAAACAAATCTTTTTGAATCTACTGAAAGTCATATGCAATTAAAAAAAAGTAATTAAATCAATGAAAGTCAAACACATTTAAACAAATCTTTTTAAATCAAATGAAAGTTAAATGCATTCAACAAAGCTTATTGAATCAAATGAAAGTCAAACACATTCAAACAAAGCTAATTGCATCAAATGAAAGTCAAACACATTCGATGATGTGAATCAATAGGCTAATTCTTTTGAAGGGTCCAAGACACTTGTAGAAGGTCCAAATAGCTTCATTATGGGCTGTTCAAACAAGAAAATAAACAAGATAATAAACAAGGAAAAATCCAATAGCTTAAATTGGAAAGAAACAAGCACGAATTACAAAGAAGAAGAAATTGCGAAGTTCACTTCCGACGAGCACACATGCTGCCACGCGCCGACTCCTGGCCCACGCGCCGACTCCCTAGCTCCGCCTTGGACCCACCTTGACATTGTTCAGGCGCGTGCACCACCTTGGTTGCGCGTGCAAAGAGTTTCGGCGACAGAACGAAAAGCATGATTTTCTTTACTTAGTTTTTTCTAGAGTTTTTGCTTGCAAGTTTTTACCTTTCACTTGAAAGGGTTTTTCTTGGTTTAAGCAATTAGGAATCTTCTTAATTTCTGTTATTTTATTTTAAAATAATTTCTAAGTCAATTAGGAATTGTTTTAAGAAGTTTTAGATCAATTAGAACTAGTCTTATTACTAGTTTCCTAGTTCCATTAGAATTGGTTTTCCTATTCTATCTAGGATACTTTGGGATCAAGGCTAGGGTTTTTTCTAGTTTGAATAGACTTAGGAATAGTTAGTTTTAGTCTATAAATAATGTAATTTTCGTGGTTTTTTAATAACATTCGAAAATCATTAAAATTCAAGTTAATTGTTTGTTTTGCTTAATTGCTTACAAATTCTTTTGCTAGTTTTCAATTCAAGGAGTTGTTTTGATAATTAGAACGTTCAATTCTTAGTTCTAGGAGTAGTCTAAGTTTTGTTCATCAAAGTACTTAGTTCCAGGAGTGGTCTAGGTAATTTGAGAGGCGTTGAATTCGTTCCAGGAGTGGTCGTTTTCAAAGTCATATCCGGTTCGTTATTCTTAAGTTGTTCGATTTTCTTAGGAAATTCGAAGGGCTTGTGTTACTTGTGTCATTTTAGATTCTTTATTAAGTTAAGGGGTTTAAATCCACATCATTCGGACAAAGCTTTTTTAATTAAATAAAAGTTAAATGCATTCAAAAAAGCTAATTTAATCTAGTGAAAGTCAAACACATTCAAACAAAGCTTTTTTAATTAAGTGATTGTCAAGTGCATTCCCACAAAGCTAATTGAATCAAATGAAAGTCAAACACATTCAAACAAAGCTTTTTGAATCAAATAAAAGTTAAATTCATTCAAAAAAGCTAATTGAATCAAGTGAAAGTCTAAGTAATTCAAACAAAGCTTTTTGAATAAAATGACTGTCAAATGCGTTCAATGATGCTAATTAAATCAAATGGAAGTCAAACACATTCAAACAAAGCTTTTTAAACAAATGAAAGTCATATGCATCCAACAAAGCTAATTGAACCAAATGAAACTCAATGGCATTCTAACAAAGCTAATTGAATCAAAAGAAAGTCAATAGCATTCTAACAAACCTAATTGAATCAAACGAAAGTCAATGGTATTCTAACAAACCTAGTTGAATCAAATGAAAGTCAACCACATTCAAACAAAGCTAATTGAATCAAATGAAAGTTAACCACATTCAAACAAAGCTAATTTAAATCAAGTAAAATTCAAACACATTCAAACAAAGCTTTTTGAATCCAAAGAAAGTCAAATGAGTTCAAAAAAGCTAATTGAATCAAGTGAAAGTCAAACAAATTCAAACATAGCTTTTTGAATCAAATGATTGTCAAATGCATTCAACAATACTAATTGAATCACATGAAAGTAAAACACATTCAAACAAATCTTTTTGAATCAAATGAAAGTCAAATGCATTCAACATATCAAATTGAATCACTTAAAAGTCAACTACATTCAAACAAAGCTAATTAAATCCAATGGAAGGCAAACACATTCAAACAAAGCTATTTGAATCAAATGAAAGTCAAACACATTCAAACAATGCTATCTGAATCAAATGAAAGTTAAATGCATTCAAAAAAGGTAATTAAATCAAACGAAAGTTAAACACATTCAGACAAAGCTAATTGCATCAAATGAAAGTCAAAAACATTCAAACAAAGCTAATTAAATCATATGAAAGTCAAATGCTTTCAAAAAAGCTAATTGAATCAACTAAAAGTCCAAAGAATTCAAACAAAGCTTTTTGAATCAAATGATTGTCAAATGCATTCAACGAGGCTAATTGAATCATATGACAGTCAAAAAAAACTTTTTGAATCAAATGAAAGTCAAATGCATTCAACAGAGCAAATTGACTCAATTGAAAGTTAACCACATTCAAGCAAAGCTAATTGAATCAAATGAAAGTCAAACACATTTAAACAAAGCTATTTGAACCAAATGAAAGTCAAACACATTCAAGAAATGCTATTTGAATCAAATGAAAGTCAAACACATTCAAAAAAGGTATTTAAATCAAGTGAAAGTAAAAAACATTCAAACAAAGCAATTTGAATCAAATTAAAGTCAAACACGTTCAAACAAAGCTTTTTGAATTAAATGAAAGTCAAATGCATTAAACAAAGCTAATTGATTCAAATGAAAGTCAATCACATTCAAACAAAGCTAATTTAATCAAATGAAAATCAAACACATTCAAACAAAGCTTTTTTAATCAAATGAAATTCAAATGCATTCGAAATAGCGATTTGAATCAAGTGAAAGTCAAACAAAGCTTTTTGAATCAAATGATTGTCAAATCCATTCAACGATGTTAATTGAATCATATGAAAGTCAAGTACATTCAAACAAATCATTTTGAATCAACTGAAAGTCAAATGCAATTAAATAAAAGTAATTAAATCAAGTGAAAGTTAATTACATTTAAACAAAGCTTTTTAAATCAAATGAAAGTTAAATGCATTCAAAAAAGCTAATTGAATCAAGTGAAAGTCTAGGTAATTCAAACAAAGTTTTTTGAATCAAATGATTGTCAAATGCGTTCAACGATGCTAATTGAATAAAATGAAAGTCAAACACATTCAAACAAAGCTTTTTGAATCAAATAAAAGTCATATGCATTCAACAAAGCTAATTGAATCAAATGAAAGTCAATGGCATTCTAACAAACCTAATTGAATCAAACAAAAGTCAATGGCATTCTAACAAACCTAATTGAATCAAATGAAAGTCAACCACATTCAAACAAAGCTAATTGAATCAAATGAAAGTTAACCACATTCAAACAAAGCTAATTTAAATCAAGTGAAATTCAAACACATTCAAACAAAGCTTTTTGAATCCAAAGAAAGTCAAATGAGTTCAAAAAAGCTAATTGAATCAAGTGAAAGTCAAACAAATTCAAACATAGCTTTTTGAATCAAATGATTGTCAAATGCATTCAATGATACTAATTGAATCATATGAAAGTCAAACACATTCAAACAAAGCTTTTTGAATCAAATAAAAGTTAAATGCATTCAAAAAAGCTAATTGAATCAAGTGAAAGTCTAAGTAATTCAAACAAAGCTTTTTGAATAAAATGACTGTCAAATGCGTTCAATGATGCTAATTGAATCAAATGGAAGTCAACCACATTCAAACAAAGCTTTTTGAATCAAATGAAAGTCATATGCATTCAACAAAGCTAATTGTACCAAATGAAACTCAATGGCATTCTAACAAAGCTAATTGAATCAAATGAAAGTCAATAGCATTCTAACAAACCTATTTGAATCAAACAAAAATCAATGGCATTCTAACAAACCTAATTGAATCAAATGAAAGTCAACCACATTCAAACAAAGCTAATTGAATCAAATAAAAGTTAACCACATTCAAACAAAGCTAATTTAAATCAAGTAAAATTCAAACACATTCAAACAAAGCTTTTTTAATCCAAAGAAAGTCAAATGAGTTCAAAAAAGCTAATTGAATCAAGTGTAAGTCAAACAAATTCAAACATAGCTTTTTGAATCAAATGATTGTCAAATGCATTCAACAATACTAATTGAATCATATGAAAGTCAAACACATTCAAACAAATCTTTTTTAATCAAATGAAAGTCAAATGCATTCAACATATCAAATTGAATCACTTAAAAGTCAACCACATTCAAACAAAGCTAATTAAATCCAATGGAAGGCAAACACATTCAAACAAAGCTATTTGAATCAAATGAAAGTCAAACACATTCAAACAATGCTATCTGAATCAAATGAAAGTCAAATGCATTCAAAAAAGATAATTAAATCAAACGAAAGTCAAACACATTCAGACAAAGCTAATTGCATCAAATGAAAGTAAAAAACATTCAAACAAAGCTAATTAAATCATATGAAAGTTGTTTCGGGGTTTTCTGATGTCATGCGGGAGAGTTACAATTCCGAGACTGGAACCGGACGCCTGTACCTGCAAAACAACGGAGATTCCTGGTGGTGGGAGCTGCGCCTCCAACGGTCAAGTTAGTACTTGATTAAGGAGTAATTAATGCGGAAATTAAAGTGATTGAGTCTCTCTAGGTGAGAGTGTTTAATGTGAGTTTTAAGCGTAATCTGCTTCGTTAGCGTTATCAGCCTATTATCTCTGTAATTAATGTGTGTAATCTCCCTTAATGAGGATTAAGGGAGGTATTTATAACCTTGGGAAACGTGCCAATCCTAGGTTTAGGTTAACCTAGGGCTGATTGGGCTTCCCTCGGAAGTTGGGCCTGGGTGGCCGGTTTTCCCAGGTGTCATGGGAAGGACACATGTCGTGTCGTAATTGGTCCAAGGTGGACGGATCATTGCTTGACACGTGGCAGGCTCCTATTGGCCCATGTGACGAACACATGGTGGAACCTGATTGGTCCACTTGTCAGATGGTGATTGGTGGGAGAAAAATCCCCTAATCATTTGCCCCTCACAGGTGGCACGTGACTGGTCACGTGTTACCTGTGACAGGTGTCGAACTGTAACAGGCGACGACCTGCTACAGGTGTCACTCGGCGAAGGGCCGAGAGATTCTCCCGCCCAAATTTTAATTCTGGAAGTGACCCTTCGCCTTCTCACTTCGCCTATATAAAGGAGTGTTGACTTGAGTCATTTTCACACTTGAGAACTTTGTGAGAGAACATTCGGACCCCTGAACTTGCTCTGACATTTTGGACCTTTTCTGCCTACCGCCTGTTCTGACAAGCCGACTGCAAAGGATTTTCATGACTTCATCAACCGTCACTCGTTCAGGTAACTGTCGGTTCTCTTACTCTTAATTTTCTTTTTATTCTTTTTTGAAATGGCACCACGGAAGCACACGACACGACCTAGGTTAGTGATCAGCCGGTCACCGGGGAAGGCTGAATCTAGGACTAGGAGTGCCGCCTGCCCTTTTCCGGACCCATCTTTGCCCTTTATACAAAGTCCGACTGTATCTGTGTCTATGCAGAGCAGGATGGCCAGAACAAAAAAGACTGCTAGGATCTCAAATTCAGACGGCTCCTCCCACAGGGTGCCGATTAGTGAAACATCTGACCAGGCGCCAGATGTCGAAGTGAAACAAGGCGGCCTGAAAGCCGGCAATTATGAGGGAGGAGTCATACTGACCCCTTCCCATTTTACAGTTAACAATTCTTCTCCTTTTCAAGGAGAGGAGGCAGACCCCTCCGGGAGAGGGGAGGAGTCGTCCTCCACGGACTCGTTAGAGGACGATTCCGAGTCTAGCTCTTCTGGCCGTGCTTCTCTGGACACAAAAGAGAAAAACAGTCGCCTGCAAGAGGCGAGGCTTTCGCACGCAGTTGAGAAGGGGGACAATTGGGCGGAGCCATCCGCCTCTTACCGAGAGCAAAATACCCCTACTACTGCACGGTACCTCGAGGCCGGATCACAGCCATGCAAGAGAAAGTGGAGAGCTTTATCGCAAACCACACAATGGGCCCCGACTTTTTAGTGTTTGTGCCGGATCCAGAAGACACAGTCGTCTGGCCGGCTGGTACCAGTTATGATAGCGCCTGCTTTGGCTGCTACGAGGCCGCCATCAAGGCTGGGCTGCGCTTCCCATTACATCCGGCTATTCAGCGGATCTTGGATGGGTATGAGTTGGGGTTATGGCAGTTAGCCCCGAACTCCTGGGTCAACGTACTCGGCTATGTGGCCGGGTGCGAACTGCACGGGGTGGAGCCGAGCTTCGAGGCTTTCGCCCACATGAACTACCTCAGCCAGACCCCTAAGGCAGGCGGTACCGGCTGGTATCAATTGACGAGCCACAGGGGCTACCTCATGACGAGAGGTAAAGTAAACAAATGGAAGGACTGGCGGAGCACCTCCCTCATCATTGAGAGTTCAGACACAGAGCTGAACAAGCGCTTCAATAGGTGGAACAGGAATCCGCCCCTTCTTGCAGGCGGCCGCAGCATGCCGCCTGTTCCCCCCTAGGCTAAGAAAGAGATCCTAGATAAAGGACTCTTTAAAGTAGAGTCGAGGGTCGACTCTACTTCAGGGGTACGAGAGCAAGTACCCCTACACTGCGTCCCGAGCTTCAAATGGCTCTACGACGAGTACTTTTTGTCCGCCTGTGGCCTCAGCAGTCGGTCCTCAAGAGGTAGTCGGCCTGTCGAATACTCTGCTGTTCCGTGCATTTTTTTTATAACTTTTATTAACTTTGCTGTTTGTTTTTGCAACGGACGCCATGAGCAAAATTACCGCCTCCAAGACTGCGGCGGCCATGTTGCGGGCCTCCATCATGCAACAAGCTTCAACCGACTCCCCCAAGAAGGGGGCACCCTTGGTGGGCTTCGAACCTTTCACCCTCTTTTTGGAGTTGTTTATGCATATACTGACTTTTTTCTTCTTTTTTTTTTTTTAGACGGGTGCTCCAAGAGCTTCTTCTTCCCAACAGCCGGACCCCAAGGCCCGGAGGACGGCTGTTGCGAGCTCTCCTGGTTCCGCCAGGAAACATGTGGCGGCTGAGAAACAGCCGACCACTTCTTCTAAAACTCCAACTGGGCCGCCTAGAAGTATGAAGTTGTCCTTGTAAATTTTTAGACTTGCTCCCTTTTTTTACTAGGTCTAATCCGTTTGTTTGTGCTTGATGCAGCCGGCCCTCAGGAGCCTGACTTGGTAGAGGTGGCCAAGTCTATGATCAGGGTCGTTCCTCCAGCTGAAAGGGAGGCGGTCAGGGGTGTCGGCACCCTTGACCTAGACGGGATTGCAGGGGTCCTTGCTGAGGTATACTTAGCATATTTTTGAGTATTTGAATTCCAGGTCACCTGTTTTCTTTTTGTTTGGAAACTGACGCCTGTTCCTTTTTACTTAGGCCCTGCTCCGAGTGAACGGCCTTCGGAAGCCGCTTGACCGGAAGAACAAAGAGGTAAAGGCTCCAAAAGCTATGGCCGCCTCTGACTGTGATAAGGCAATGTTTCAAATTGCCCAAAATGAAGTGCTGACCATTGATATTCTTTATTATCAGGCGCAGGCTACCGCCGCTATTCGGGCTCAGTTAGAGGCGGCCCAGAAGAGGAATGGCGAGCTGGAGGCGACCATCTCCAATCTCAAGGCCGAGCTGAAACCTCTTCGCCTAAAGATGTACTCCTACGAAGCCTTGGAGAAATCCTTGGCCAACGTAAAGGAACGCCTGGTGACCCAGGAGAAGAGTCTTACTCAGGAGCTCTCGAAAAAGGCCGAGCAAGAGAAGAAAGAGCTGGTCTGGGAGATGATGGAAGACTCTGCTCAAATCCAGCGCATGACTTGGGGCCGCCTCTTCCCCAATGCCGACTTTGCCTCATGGGAAAAAACGTACCGCCAGTGTTCTGATACATATAATCAAGAGATCCAAGCGGCTGCTGAGGAAGAGGCGTTGAAGGAAGCGTTGGAGGAGGAGGAGCCGGTAGTGGCGCTTGTGCTGCTTGGGGGTAATGCATCAAAAAAGGATGCAGCTGAAGCCGAGTCCAGCAAGAAGAGTGCTGACCAAGCGGCAGCTGCTAATATTGAAGATCTGCCCCCTTCTTAAGCTTTATGTATTCTTTCCACGGCCTGTGTGCCGTTTGTTTTGTATTTACCCGGCCAGGGGGCTGGGGCTCTGAATATTTTGCCGGTCTTTAATGACCGGCTTCTTTTTAATGAATTTTTGTTTTGATTCAAATTTGTCTAAGTATTGAATATTCTAATATCCAATTGTTCACTAGACCGACTGTTTTACATGGCCGATAGTTGCAGACAGGTACGGATAGTTAGTCACGCCGCCTATGCCCCTGGACGACTGGTTGTCTGTTTCCAGGATAGACGATCAGTCGGCCATTTATCCAATCGGTATTCGAACTATTTTAAAGAGTGGATCCTTTTTAGGCAGGTGGTCCTGTTATTTGTAAATTTAACCAAGTAGGAAAGTGGTCTGACCAAGTGAACATGATTGTTACTTAGTTGCCAAGGAACTGAGTAGTAGAGGAATCAAGCGGTGGGTACCGGTTGTTCCCCTTTATTCGCCAATGTTTGTTGGCTTTTAACTCATACGTTTTTAACCTAGCAGGAGTAGTGGTTGAGAGCCCCTGTTTGCGAAAAACAGGCAGTCTACTCAAACATTTTAAGTTCCATACCAAGTTTAAGGGAGTGACTATGAGTTAACTTTGGAGTTACTCAATCGCCGTCACTCCTGCTTGAGTAGTAAAGGTACCAGGCGGCGGAGGCCGGCTGATCCTTTTGATTCGCCAATGTTTGTTGGCTATGAACTCAAGAGGTACCCCTTCATTTATCCCAAGTAATACAGGCGGTCATCTGACTCAGATGTCAACTGCTACCACTGGTTTGGTTAGTGATAGAGTTATCCTTGTCTCAAAAACGGTTACGTGGTTGCCCTTGGGGGCAGTCGTATAGGTGCCGTGTAATTAGTTTATAGAGCAATGTTCCACCCAAAAGGGAGCTGCTCTCTGCGACGAATTTCATCCGGAGGGATGCCGCCGGACGCCTGCTATGATGTTGGGACAGGTCGTATTAGTTTTGAAGATTTGATCAGTTGGCTTGGCGCCTGGTCTGATCATTTGGCCTGTGGCCTTGGTAAGTTCTTGGTGAACGTAGGTGCTAAGTAAAAGGAGGGTAGCCGCCTGTTAGGCACAGGGTCGGCCAGGCCCTAATCTTTTTAGCTAAGTATTAGGAGGGTGGCTATGTGTTTGGAACCAGTCGGCCATCTTCTTATGGAGAGTAGCCGACTATATGTCCAGACGACATGCCCCTATTGTGAGTAAAATACTCAATGGAGAGTAGCCGACTGTAAAGGTGCAGACGGCATGCCCCTCTGAAGATAGTAAAATACTCAATGGAGAGTAGCCGACTGTAAAGGTACAGACGGCATGCCCCTCTGAAGATAGAGTGAAATACTCAATGGAGAGTAGCCGAATGTAAAGGTACAGATGGCATGCCCCTCTTAAATAAAAATTAAACATGGAGAGTAGCCGACTGTTTTTCAGCAGGCATGCCCCTCTTAGTACAAAATTGATCATTAAGTGCAAACTATTTACATCATTCAAAAGAAATATTTCTTAAGATTGTCTACATTCCATGTTCGAGGCAACGGTCGTCCGTCTGGTGTTTCCAGACGGTAGGTACCGTCCCTGACCTCTTCACAGATTCGGTAGGGTCCTTCCCAGTTGGGAGTTAGTTTTCCAGACTCATTAGCCCTACCAACTGTTTCCATTTTTCTAAGAACAAAGTCCCCCACTTTGAGTGGACGCCTGTGTACTTTTTTGTTGTATGATCTAGTCATTCTCAGGCGGTAAATTTCATGGCGCAAGACAGCATTGCCCCTCCTTTTAGGAAGTGAGTCTAATGCCAGGCGCATGGCTTCCCAGTTTGCCTCTTCGTCATATAGCATTACTCGAAGAGTTGGCTCATAGTGTTCTATTAGAAGAACAGCTTCCGCACCATAAAGTTAGGAGGAATGGAGTTTCTCCAGTCGCCCCTTTTTCAGTCGTCCTAATGGCCCAGAGAACATGTTGTAATTCATCCGCCCATAGGCCGCCTGCTCGTTCAATCTTTTTCTTGAGACCGTCTGAGATGATTTTATTAAAGGCTTCTACCTGGCCGTTTTCTTGTGGACGACCGACAGATGCAAAGTAGTGTGCAATTCCTTGGTCACCCAACCAGCTTTTGAGAACAGGCGTCTCAAATTGGGGACCATTATCAAAAACCATAGACATGGGAACCCCGAACCGAGTGATGACATTTTTCCAAATGAATGAAATTACATCCTTCGTCTTGATTCCCTTTACAGCCTCCGCCTCTACCCATTTAGTGAAGTAGTCGACGGCAACAAGTATGTACCTCCTTCTGCCTGTAGCAGGCGTATATGGACCCAGAATGTCAATGCCCCACTTAGCAAACGGTAGTGGGCTACGAATGGTAGTGAGGTCAGTAGCCGGACGGTGAATTAGCTTGCCAAACCTTTGGCACTTGTCACATTTTTTCACCATCTCCATTGCATCTGCTTCTAAAGTAGGCCAAAAGTAGCCCTGCCGCCTTGCCCGTTGAGCAAGCGTCCTACCGCCTATATGAGAAGCACAGTAACCAGAGTGAAGATCGTCTAGTATCTCTCGTCCCTTTTCTGGAATAACACACTTTAAGAAGGGTTGAAGGTACCCTTTTTTGTGAAGTTCTCCCTTTATTATTTCAAAACTGGTGGCTCGTTTTTTCAGTGCTGCCGCCTGTTGATGATCATCCGGCAGTGTACCGTTTGTCAGATATACCCTGATTGAATCCATCCAGGTTGAGCTTCTATCTAGGATTCCAATAGGGTCTTCCTCGATGCTTCTCTTCTCCATTACTTCCCAAAAAACAGTTCGAGGAGTATCAGAGGAGGCGGATGATGCTAATTTTGACAGTGCATCTGCCTAGTTGTTTTTTTATCACGGCACTTGGATCAGATGGAAATCCTCAAGGGAGCCGACTGCTTGTCGGACCGCCTGTAAATACTTGATCATGGCCGGATGGGTTGCTTCGTATTCGCCATTGTACTGACTCACTATCAATTGTGAATCGGAACATGCATCTATTTTTTCTTGCCCCTGCCGCCTTGCACATGCGGATTCCGGCTAGTAAAGCTTCAATATTCTGCCTCATTGTTTGAGGCCTGAAAACTGAAGCGTAGAGCATACACGTACCTGTCGCCCTCCGCGACTGACATATGACGCCTGCTCCACAACCATTTGTAGAGCTTCCGTCTACATATACCTTCCAGACTTGGTCTGGAACTTGAGAGTCAGGGGGACGAGTCATCTCAACAATAAAGTCAGCAAAGGCTTGCCCCTTCACTGCTTTTCTAGGCTCGAAAGTAACTTCGAGGCTCTGAATTTCTATGGCCCATTTGATCATTCGGCCTGACGACTCCATGATGGTCAGTGGCCGCTTGATAGGTTGGTCTGTATACACGACGACTGCATGTGCCAAAAAAGTAGGGCTTCAATTTTTTTAACAGCCATGAAGAGTGCAAGACCAAATTTCTCCACTAAGGGATACCTCAACTCGGCATTTTTCAGTACATGACTGACAAAGTAGACCGGGAGCTGACAGCCGTCTCTTTCAGCAAGGAGAACAGCGCTTAACGGATGATCAGAGACGGCCAGGTACATGTAGAGTACTTCTTTGGGCAAAGGGCTGACCAGCCTCGGCAAGGAATGCAAGTGAACTTTCAATTTCTGGAAGGCGGCCTCAGCATCCGGCCCCCATTCAAACCTTGCCTTCTTCTTAATTGCCTGGAAAAAGTATAGGCATTTGTCGCATGATCGGCTTAGAAATCTTCCCAAGGCCGCCAGACAACCTGTTAACTTCTGAACCTCTCGGATGGTACGAGGCGACTGCATGTCAATGACCGTCTGCACCTTCTCAGGGTTCGCCTCTATTCCTCTCTGATTGATAAGGAATCCGAGAAATTTCCCAGACTCAACCCCAAATACACATTTCTTGCGATTGAGCATGACATGGTGCCGCCTGAGTGTGGCGAAAGTTTCTCGGAGGTCCGACAGATGATCTTTCTGAAGTTTAGTCTTGACAATCATATCCATCAATGTATGCCTCCACATTTCTCCCAATCTGATCAAAGAACACAGTGTTTATCATTCGCTGGAAGGTAGCCGGAGCATTCTTAAGACCAAACGGCATGACCGTGTAACAGTATAACCCCTGATCAGTGACGAAGGCCGTCTTCTCCTGATCTTTCTTCCATAAAGGAATTTGATGGAAACCAGAGTAAGCGTCCATAAAGCTCATCAAAGCAATGGCCGGCTGTTGAGTCGACCAGATTATCAATTTTATGCAGAGGGTAACTGTCTTTGAGGCACGCCTTGTTTAAGTCTGTGTAGTCTACACACATTCGCCAGGTGCCATTCGGCTTTTTAACAAGCACCACATTTGCAACCCAGTCTGGGAAGTAACATTGCCGAATGAACCCTGCATCAAGTAATTTTTTCACTTCGGCGGCTGCCGCCTGACTTCTTTCTTCGCCATGGTTCTGTTTCTTCTGCCGTACCGGCTTCTTTTTCGGATCCACGGCCAGTTTATGTACCGCCAGATCAGGACTAATGCCTGGCATTTCATGGACTTCGAATGCAAAGATGTTCTTGTATTTCTTTCAATAGTTTGTGAAAGTCGTCACCAAGGTCTCTCAGAGCAGTCGTCCCAACTTTGACTGTTCGATCAGGACGTGAGTCGTCTAAGATCAGGTCCGTATGCTCACCAGCCGGCTGAGGGCGGAACTCATCCGACCGCTCCTCTGCCAATGATTGTTATTTTCTTTCTTTTCTTGCGGCCCCCTGTCTGGGATGCCTTTCTCTTCTTGCCGCCTGCTTCTTGAACAGGCGCACTCTTCTTGACATTGTCAAGGTCTGTTTTTTCACCACTTGACCCAGTGGCCATAACAGTGGGCTTGACATCCGAGAGATAGCACTCTCGGGCCATCCTCTGATCTCCCCTTAGGGAGCCGACTGTTCCATTATCCCTCTCAAACTTGAGCAACATAAGAGATGGGATTATAACAGCCTTGGAATTATTCAGGGTTGGTCGTCCAGAATCATGTTGTAAGCCGAGAGTTTTTCTACTACCAGGAAACGGACTACCATGTGTCGTCCTTCCCCTTTTTCGCCCAGACGGATGGGTAAATCCACTCGTCCCACTGGGTGGACGACTCCTCCTCCAAACCCTACTAAAGGGTGGGAGGCCGGATGTATGCAATCAGTCTGATATTATTTTCGACAGACATCTGCTACTGATGAGATATGAGGAGCTTCCGGTATCTATGAGGATTCGGCCAACTCTCTGGTTGGCCACTTTACATTCAATAACGATAGGGTCGTCATGCCGCCCTCTTACCCCTCCTAGATCTTCTTCAGTGATGACAATCTCAGGAAATGAATATTTGGACGGCCGTTCTTGGTGAACGGAATTTACATCTAAACGCCTGATATTGGCTTTGTTGCCCCTAATAGTGGGGCCGCTTCCTGAGAAGCCGCCTGCAATGGTGTAGACGACTGCATCATCTGTATCGGAGCTGTCGTCCTGTTGTTTCTTTTTGGCCGACTGCTTTTTTGAGGAAGTGTTCCCCGTAGATTTCTTGACATAAGTGTCAAGATCACCTTGCTCAGCCAGGCGGTCTAGATACCGCATGAGACTGATGCAATCATTGGTGTGATGACCAACATCATCATGATAAGCACATAATTTATCTTGGTTCCGGTTGTTTGCAGAACCCTTCATGGGGACCGGCTTCTCTCAATTGAGATCCGTCCCTTGATTTCTTTTAGGATAAACTGGTTATCCTTGTTAAACGCATACTTTGAGGAGTATGGTTTGAATTCTTTTTTCTTTTTCTGGGCCGGCTGTTTAGAGGAATCAGCCGCCCAGACCTCTTTCCTTTTCTCGTCTTTGTTGGACGACTGCTTCTGTTGTCCTTCTTTTTTGTCGGACCTTTTACCGTCCGACTGTCTTCCCGTACTACAAAGATCAGTCGCCTGTATATAGGCTTCCGCTTCAATCAAGGCCTCTTGAAGAGTCGCCACCCTCTTTCGGACCAAGTCAAATTTGAAGGTCGACCCGTCCTTGAGACCTCTGAAAAAGTCAGTATAGGCTACCTCATCCGGTAACCCTTGAATCTGTATTCTCATCAGGTTAAACCGCCTGATGTAAGAACGAAGCCCCTCCTTCTCGCCCTGCTGAATTGTTCCTAAATCAAGGGTCGTTTTCTTCGCAGGGATGTTTATGGCGAAGTTGGAGGTGAATAAGTAAGCAAGCGTCTTGAAGCTATTTACACAACAAGTCGGCAGGTTGCCGAACCATTGTTGTGCGATTCCTTTGAGAGTCGCTGGGAAACACTTGCACCAAGTGGGATCATCCAACCCTTGAAGGTACATCAGGTTGGTGAATGCCATCAGATGGTCTTCTGGGTTAGTAGTGCCGTCATAGGCGCCTACTAATACATTTTTCACTTTGGCCGGCTGAGCGGCTTCAGTATTTCCTTGGAGAAGGCCGACGGCTGTTCACCAAGTCTAAGCAACCGTAGCTGCCAGTCCATAGGTTGGACGTTTTTTGCTGCATGTCCACCAAACGGAGGTGGCTGCAAAAAATACTGTTGTTGCGGCACAAACGGTAAGTTTGGTACCGCCTGGTCGCTATGAAAGCCGGACTGACGGGAAGTACCGCCTGACTGACTCCCATGATACGATTGCGTATGCCTCATTGAGGTATTTCGCAGACTGTCTTGGAAGTTTGAAGTAGAGGCCGACTCTGACAATCGGTCACTCTTCTTCTGCTCTAGCAGTAGCCAAGCGTCTGTGAATGTTTGCTTCGACCCGTCCGCCTGAATATGACGAACAGGTTTCCTATTTCCTGTAGGAAAACGGAATTTTGTGAAATCAAGGGCAGGTGGCTCCCGCTTCCTAGATTTAGGATGAGGAGTCGCCTCTCGCCCTTGAACTGGCTTCCTCTTCAGTGAATGGAGGGTTTCTTAGCCGACTGCTCCTTGACCGGAGCAGGCGGCTTTCTGTTGATCAACTCTTGAATCTCTCCCTTGAAGTCCCTCATGAAGGTCATGAGTTCGTTCCTTGATGGGAGCAGACCCATCAGTCGGCTGTTGCCGAACAGGCAGTGCGCCTGCTGGCTCGCTTCCTGTATGAAGATGTTCCCGTTCCCTCCTTTCGGTATGACGGGTACGTCGGGCCCTTAGGGTCCCGTCTGAAGCTGTGTGAGCTTCAACTTCAAATTCATCCTCAGTATCGTGGTCCGACTGAACTTGAGGGTCGTCTAGGGGACGCCTCTCTTCAAGAGTCGGTACAGACTTGGATGCCATCTCAGAAGTACTCTCCCCACAGACGGCGCCAAATGTTTCGGGGTTTTCTGATGTCATGCGGGAGAGTTACAATTCCGAGACTGGAACCGGACGCCTGTACCTGCAAAACAACGGAGATTCCTGGTGGGAGCTGCGCCTCCAACGGTCAAGTTAGTACTTGATTAAGGAGTAATTAATGCGGAAATTAAAGTGATTGAGTCTCTCTAGGTGAGAGTGTTTAATGTGAGTTTTAAGCGTAATCTGCTTCGTTAGCGTTATCAGCCTATTATCTCTGTAATTAATGTGTGTAATCTCCCTTAATGAGGATTAAGGGAGGTATTTATAACCTTGGGATACGTGCCAATCCTAGGTTTAGGTTAACCTAGGGCTGATTGGGCTTCCCTCGGAAGTTGGGCCTGGGTGGCCGGTTTTCCCAGGTGTCATGGGAAGGACACATGTCGTGTCGTAATTGGTCCAAGGTGGACGGATCATTGCTTGACACGTGGCAGCTCCTTTAGCCCATGTGACGGACACATGGCAGAAACTGATTGGTCCACTTGTCAGATGGTGATTGGTGGGAGCAAAATCCCCTAATCAAAAGTCAAAATGCTTTCAAAAAAGCTAATTGACTCATTTGAAAGTTAACCACATTCAAGCAAAGCTAATTGAATCAAATGAAAGTCAAACACATTTAACCAAAGCTATTTGAACCAAATGAAAGTCAAACACATTCAAGAAATGCTATTTGAATCAGTTGAAAGTCAAACGCATTCAAAAAAAAAAGTATTTAAATCAAGTGAAAGTAAAAAACATTCAAACAAAGCTATTTGAATCAAATTAAAGTCAAAACACGTTCAAACAAAGCTTTTTGAATTAAATGAAAGTCAAATGCATTAAACAAAGCTAATTGATTCAAATGAAAGTCAATCACATTCAAACAAAGCTAATTTAATCAATAAAAATCAAACACATTCAAACAAAGCTTTTTCAATCAAATGAAATTCAAATGCATTCAAAATAGCGATTTGAATCAAGTGAAAGTCAAACAAAGTTTTTGAATTAAATGATTGTCAAATCCATTCAACGATGCTAATTGAATCATATGAAAGTCAAGCACATTCAAACAAATCTTTTTGAATCAACTGAAAGTCATATGTAATTAAAAAAAGTAATTAAATCAAGTGAAAGTCAAACACATTTAAACAAAGCTTTTTAAATCAAAATGAAAGTTAAATGCATTCAACAAAGCTTATTGAATCAAATGAAAGTCAAACACATTCAAACAAAGCTAATTGCATCAAATGAAAATCAAACACATTCGGACAAAGCTTATTTAATTAAATAAAAGTTGAATGCATTCAAAAAAGCTAATTTAATCTAGTGAAAGTCAAACACATTCAAACAAAGCTTTTTTAATTAAATGAAAGTCAAATGCATTAAACAAAGCTAATTGATTCAAATGAAAGTCAATCACATTCAAACAAAGCTAATTTAATCAAATAAAAATCAAACACATTCAAACAAAGCTTTTTCAATCAAATGAAATTCAAATGCATTCAAAATAGCGATTTGAATCAAGTGAAAGTC
>NW_018744488.1:0-56589 GCF_001683475.1 Chenopodium quinoa
ATTAGCTTTGTAAAATGTATTTGACATTCATTTAATTAAAATAGCTTTGTTTGAATGTGTTTGACTTTCATTTGATTCAATTAGCTTTGTTTGAATGTGTTTGACTTTCATTTGATTCAATTAGCTTTGTAGAATGTATTTGACTTTCATTTTATTCAAATAGCTTTGTTTGAATGTGTTTGACTTTCAATTGATTCAATTAGCTTTGTAGAATGTATTTGATTGTCATTTGATTCAAATAGCTCTGTTTGAATGTGTTTGAATTTCATTTAATTCAATTTGCTTTGTAGAATGCATTTCACTTTCATTTGATTAATATAGCTTTGTTTGAATGTATTTGACTTTCATTTAAATTAAATAGCTTTTTTTGAATGTGTTTGACTTTCATTTGATTTAAAAGGCTTTGTTTGAATGTGTTTGACTTTCATTTGATTCAATTAGCTTTGTAGAATGTATTTTACTTTTATTTGATTTAATTAGCTTTGTTTGAATTTATTTGACTCTCATTTGATTCAAATAGCTTTGTTTGAATGTGTTTGAATTTCATTTGATTCAATTAGCTTTGTAGATTGTACTTGATTTTCATTTGATTCGAAATCTTTGTTTGAATGTGTTTGACTTTCATTTGATTAAATTAGCTTTGTTTGAATGTGTTTGACTTTCATTTGATTCAATTAGCTTTGTAGAATGTGTTTGACTTTCATTTGATTCACTTAGCTTTGTTGAATGTATTTGACTTTCATTTGATTCAAATAGCTTTTGAATGTGTTTGACTTTCATTTGATTCAATTAGCTTTGTAGAATGTATTTGACATTCATTTAATTAAAATAGCTTTGTTTGAATGTGTTTGACTTTCATTTGATTCAATTAGCTTTGTTTGAATGTGTTTGACTTTCATCTGTTACAATTAGCTTTGTAGAATGTATTTGACTTTCTTTGTTTGAATGTGCTTGACTTTCATTTGATTCAATTAGCTTTGTTTGAATGTGTTTGACTTTCATTTGATTCAATTAGCTTTGTTGAATGTATTTGACTTTCATTTGATTCAAATAGCTTTGTTTGAATGCGTTTAACTTTCATTTGATTCAATTAGCTTTGTAGAATGTGTTTGACTTTCATTTGATAAATTAGCTTTGTTTGAATGTGTTTGACTTTCATTTGATTCAAATAGCTTGTTTGAATATGTTTGACTTTCATTTGATTCAATTAGCTTTGTATGTATTTGACATTCATTTAATTAAAATAGCTTTGTTTGAATGTGTTTGACTTCATTTGATTCAATTAGCTTTGTTTGAATGTGTTTGACTTTCATTTGTTACAATTAGCTTTGTAGAATGTATTTGATTTTCATTTGATTCAAATAGCTTTTGTTTGAATGTGTTTCACTTTCAATTGATTCAATTAGCTTTGTAGAATGTATTTGACTGTCATTTTGATTCAAATAACTTTATTTGAATGTGTTTGAATTTCATTTAATTCAATTAGCTTTGTAGAATGCATTTTTTAACTTTCATTTGATTTATATAGCTTTGTTTGAATGTATTTGACTTTAATTTAAATTAAAAAGCTCTTTTTGAATGTGTTTGACTTTCATTTGATTTAAAAGGCTTTGTTTGAATGTGTTTGACTTTCATTTGATTCAATTAGCTTTGTAGAATGTATTTTACTTTTATTTGATTTAATTAGCTTTGTTTAAATTTATTTGACTCTCATTTGATTCAAATAGCTTTGTTTGAATGTGTTTGAATTTCATTTGATTCAATTAGCTTTGTAGAATGTACTTGATTTTCATTTGATTCAAAATCTTTGTTTGAATGTGTTTGACTTTCATTTGATTTAATTAGCTTTTGTTTGAATGTGTTTGACTTTCATTTGATTCAATTAGCTTTGTAGAATGTGTTTGACTTTCATTTGATTCACTTAGCTTTGTTAAATGTATTTGACTTTCATTTTCTTCAAATAGCTTTGTTTGAATGTGTTTTGACTTTCATTTGATTCAATTAGCTTTCTAGAATGTATTAGACATTCATTTAATTAAAATAGCTTTGTTTGAATGTGTTTGACTTTCATTTGATTCAATTAACTTTGTTTGAATGTGTTTGACTTTCATTTGATTCAATTAGCTTTGGTAGAATGTATTTGACTTCATTTGATTCAAATAGCTTTGTTTGAATGTGTTTGACTTTCAATTGATTCAATTAGCTTTGTAGAATGTATTTTACAGTCATTTGATTCAAATAGCTTTGTTTGAATGAGTTTGAATTTCATTTAATTCAATTTGCTTTGTAGAATGCATTTCACTTTCATTTGATTTATTTAGCTTTGTTGAATGTGTTTGACTTTCATTTAAATTAAAAAGCTTTTTTTTGAATGTGTTTGACTTTGATTTGATTTAAAAGACTTTGTTTGAATGTGTTTTACTTTCATTTGATTCAATTAGCTTTGTAGAATGTATTTTACTTTTATTTTATTTAATTAGCTTTGTTTGAATTTATTTGACTCTGATTTGAATCAAATAGCTTTGTTTGAATGTGTTTGACTTTCATTTGATTCAATTAGCTTTGTAGAATGTATTTGACTTTCACTTGATTCAAATAGCTTTATTTGATTGTGTTTGACTTCCTTTGATTCAATTAGCTTTGTAGAAATGTATTGGACTTTCATTTGATTAAAATAGCTTTGTTTGAATGTGCTTGACTTTCATTTGATACAATTAGCTTTGTTTGAATGTGTTTGACTTTCATTTGATTCAATTAGCTTTGTTTGAATGTGTTTGACTTTCATTTGATTCAAATAGCTTTGTAGAATGTATTTTACTTTCATTTGAGTCAAATACTTTGTTTGACTGTGTTTGACTTTCATTTGTTTCAATTTGCTTTGTAGATGTATTTGACTTTCATTTGCTTCAAATAGCTTTGTTTGAATGTGTATGACTTTCATTTGATTCAATAAGCTTTGTAAAATGTATTTGAAATTCATTTAATTAAAATAGCTTTGTTTGAATGTGTTTGACTTTCATTTGATTCAATTAGCTTTGTTTGAATGTGTTTTGACTTTCATTTGATTCAATTAGCTTTGTAGAATGTATTTGACTTTCATTTGATTCAAATAGCTTTGTTTGAATGTGTTTTGACTTTCATTTGATTCAATTAGCTTTGTAGAATGTATTTTACTTTCATTTGAGTCAAATAACTTTGTTTGACTGTGTTTGACTTTCTTTGTTTCAATTTGCTTTGTAGAATGTATTTGACTTTCATTTGCTTCAAATAGCTTTGTTTGAATGTGTTTTGACTTTCATTTGATTCAATTAGCTTTGTTAAATGTATTTGACATTCATTTAATTAAAATAGCTTTGTTTGAATGTGTTTGACTTTCATTTGATTCAATTAGCTTTGTTTGAATGTGTTTGACTTTCATTTGATTCAATTAGCTTTGTAGAATGTATTTGACTTTCATTTTATTCAAATAGCTTTGTTTGAATGTGTTTGACTTTCAATTGATTCAATTAGCTTTGTAGAATGTATTTGATTGTCATTTGATTCAAATAGCTCTGTTTGAATGTGTTTGAATTTCATTTAATTAAATTTGCTTTGTAGAATGCATTTTTACTTTCATTTGATTTAATATAGCTTTGTTTGAATGTATTTGACTTTAATTTAAATTAAAAAGCTCTTTTTGAATGTGTTTGACTTTCATTTGATTTAAAAGGCTTTGTTTGAATGTGTTTGACTTTCATTTGATTTCAATTAGCTTTGTAGAATGTATTTTACTTTTTATTTGATTTAATTAGCTTTGTTTAAATTTATTTGACTCTCATTTGATTCAAATAGCTTTGTTTGAATGTGTTTGAATTTCATTTGATTCAATTAGCTTTGTAGAATGTACTTGATTTTCATTTGATTCAAAATCTTCGTTTGAATGTGTTTGACTTTCATTTGGATTTAATTAGCTTTGTTTGAATGTGTTTGACTTTCATTTGATTCAATTAGCTTTGTAGAATGTGTTTGACTTTCATTTGATTCACTTAGCTTTGTTGAATGTATTTGACTTTCATTTTTCTTCAAATAGCTTTGTTTGAATGTGTTTTGACTTTCATTTGATTCAATTAGCTTTCTAGAATGTATTAGACATTCCATTTAATTAAAATAGCTTTGTTTGAATGTGTTTGACTTTCATTTGATTCAATTAACTTTGTTTGAATGTGTTTGACTTTCATTTGATTCAATTAGCTTTGTAGAATGTATTTGACTTTCATTTGATTCAAATAGCTTTGTTTGAATGTGTTTGACTTTCAATTGATTCAATTAGCTTTGTAGAATGTATTTTACAGTCATTTGATTCAAATAGCTTTGTTTGAATGAGTTTTAATTTCATTTAATTCAATTTGCTTTGAAGAATGCATTTCACTTTCATTTGATTTATTTAGCTTTGTTTGAATGTGTTTGACTTTCATTTAAATTAAAAAGCTTTTTTTGAATGTGTTTGACTTTGATTTGATTTAAAAGACTTTGTTTGAATGTGTTTTACTTTCATTTGATTCAATTAGCTTTGTAGAATGTATTTTACTTTTATTTTATTTAATTAGCTTTGTTTGAATTTATTTGACTCTGATTTGAATCAAATAGCTTTGTTTGAATGTGTTTGACTTTCATTTGATTCAATTAGCTTTGTAGAATGTATTTTACTTTTATTTTATTTAATTAGCTTTGTTTGAATTTATTTGACTCTGATTTGATTCAAATAGCTTTATTTGAATGTGTTTGACTTCCCTTTGATTCAATTAGCTTTGTAGAATGTATTGGACTTTCATTTGATTAAAATAGCTTTGTTTGAATGTGCTTGACTTTCATTTGATACAATTAGCTTTGTTTGAATGTGTTTGACTTTCATTTGATTCAATTAGCTTTGTTTGAATGTGTTTGACTTTCATTTGATTCAAATAGCTTTGTAGAATGTATTTTACTTTCATTTGAGTCAAATAACTTTGTTTGACTGTGTTTGACTTTCATTTGTTTCAATTTGCTTTGTAGAATGTATTTGACTTTCATTTGCTTCAAATAGCTTTGTTTGAATGTGTTTGACTTTCATTTGATTCAATTAGCTTTGTAAAATGTATTTGACATTCATTTAATTAAAATAGCTTTTGTTTGAATGTGTTTGACTTTCATTTGATTCAATTAGCTTTGTTTGAATGTGTTTGACTTTCATTTGATTCAATTAGCTTTGTAGAATGTATTTGACTTTCATTTGATTCAAATAACTTTGTTTGAATGTGTTTGACTTTCATTTGATTCAATTAGCTTTGTAGAATGTATTTTACTTTCATTTGAGTCAAATAACTTTGTTTGACTGTGTTTGACTTTCATTTGTTTCAATTTGCTTTGTAGAATGTATTTGACTTTCATTTGCTTCAAATAGCTTTGTTTGAATGTGTTTGACTTTCATTTGATTCAATTAGCTTTGTAAAATGTATTTGACATTCATTTAATTAAAATAGCTTTGTTTGAATGTGTTTGACTTTCATTTGATTCAATTAGCTTTGTTTGAATGTGTTTGACTTTCATTTGATTCAATTAGCTTTGTAGAATGTATTTGACTTTCATTTTATTCAAATAGCTTTGTTTGAATGTGTTTGACTTTCAATTGATTCAATTAGCTTTGTAGAATGTATTTGATTGTCATTTGATTCAAATAGCTCTGTTTGAATGTGTTTGAATTTCATTTAATTAAATTTGCTTTGTAGAATGCATTTTTTACTTTCATTTGATTTATATAGCTTTGTTTGAATGTATTTGACTTTAATTTAAATTAAAAAGCTCTTTTTGAATGTGTTTGACTTTCATTTGATTTAAAAGGCTTTGTTTGAATGTGTTTGACTTTCATTTGATTCAATTAGCTTTGTAGAATGTATTTTACTTTTTATTTGATTTAATTAGCTTTGTTTAAATTTATTTGACTCTCATTTGATTCAAATAGCTTTGTTTGAATGTGTTTGAATTTCATTTGATTTCAATTAGCTTTGTAGAATGTACTTGATTTTCATTTGATTCAAAATCTTTGTTTGAATGTGTTTGACTTTCATTTGATTTAATTAGCTTTGTTTGAATGTGTTTGACTTTCATTTGATTCAATTAGCTTTGTAGAATGTGTTTGACTTTCATTTGATTCACTTAGCTTTGTTGAATGTATTTGACTTTCATTTTCTTCAAATAGCTTTGTTTGAATGTGTTTGACTTTCATTTGATTCAATTAGCTTTCTAGAATGTATTAGACATTCATTTAATTAAAATAGCTTTGTTTGAATGTGTTTGACTTTCATTTGATTCAATTAACTTTGTTTGAATGTGTTTGACTTTCATTTGATTCAATTAGCTTTGTAGAATGTATTTGACTTTCATTTGATTCAAATAGCTTTGTTTGAATGTGTTTGACTTTCAATTGATTCAATTAGCTTTGTAGAATGTATTTTACAGTCATTTGATTCAAATAGCTTTGTTTGAATGAGTTTGAATTTCATTTAATTCAATTTGCTTTGTAGAATGCATTTCACTTTCATTTGATTTATTTAGCTTTGTTTGAATGTGTTTGACTTTCATTTAAATTAAAAAGCTTTTTTTTGAATGTGTTTGACTTTGATTTGATTTAAAAGACTTTGTTTGAATGTGTTTTACTTTCATTTGATTCAATTAACTTTGTAGAATGTATTTTACTTTTATTTTATTTAATTAGCTTTGTTTGAATTTATTTGACTCCGATTTGAATCAAATAGCTTTGTTTGAATGTGTTTGACTTTCATTTGATTCAATTAGCTTTGTAGAATGTATTTGACTTTCACTTGATTCAAATAGCTTTATTTGAATGTGTTTGACTTCCCTTTGATTCAATTAGCTTTGTAGAATGTATTTGACTTTCATTTGATTAAAATAGCTTTGTTTGAATGTGCTTGACTTTCATTTGATACAATTAGCTTTGTTTGAATCTGTTTGACTTTCATTTGATTCAATTAGCTTTGTTTGAATGTGTTTGACTTTCATTTGATTCAAATAGATTTGTAGAATGTATTTTACTTTCATTTGAGTCAAATAACTTTGTTTGACTGTGTTTGACTTTCATTTGTTTCAATTTGCTTTGTAGAATGTATTTGACTTTCATTTGCTTCAAATAGCTTTGTTTGAATGTGTTTGACTTTCATTTGATTCAATTAGCTTTGTAAAATGTATTTGACATTCATTTAATTAAAATAGCTTTGTTTGAATGTGTTTGACTTTCATTTGATTCAATTAGCTTTGTTTGAATGTGTTTGACTTTCATTTGATTCAATTAGCTTTGTAGAATGTATTTGACTTTCATTTTATTCAAATAGCTTTGTTTGAATGTGTTTGACTTTCAATTGATTCAATTAGCTTTGTAGAATGTATTTGACTGTCATTTGATTCAAATAGCTCTGTTTGAATGTGTTTGAATTTCATTTAATTCAATTTGCTTTGTAGAATGCATTTCACTTTCATTTGATTAATATAGCTTTGTTTGAATGTATTTGACTTTCATTTAAATTAAATAGCTTTTTTGAATGTGTTTGACTTTCATTTGATTTAAAAGGCTTTGTTTGAATGTGTTTGACTTTCATTTGATTCAATTAGCTTTGTAGAATGTATTTGACTTTCACTTGATTCAAATAGCTTTATTTGAATTTGTTTGACTTTCCTTTGATTCAATTAGCTTTGTAGAATTAATTTGACTTTCATTTGATTCGAAATCTTTGTTTTGAATGTGTTTGACTTTCATTTAATTCTATTAGCTTTGTTTGAATGTGTTTGACTTTAATTTTATTCAATTAGCTTTGTAGAATGTATTAGACTTTTATTTGATTTAATTAGCTTTGTTTGAATGTATTTGACTCTCATTTGATTCAAATAGCTTTGTTTGAATATGTTTGACTTTCATTTGATTCAAATAGCTTTCTTTGAATGTGTTTAACTTTCATTTGATTCAATTAGCTTTGTAGAATGTATTTGACTTTCATTTGATTAAAATAGCTTTGTTTGAATGTGCTTGATTTTCATTTGATTCAATTAGCTTTGTTTGAATGTGTTTGACTTTCATTTGATTCAATTAGCTTTGTTGAATGTATTTGACTTTCATTTGATTCAAATAGCTTTGTTTGAATGCGTTTAACTTTCATTTGATTCAATTAGCTTTGTAGAATACATTTCACTTTCATTTAATTTAAACAACTTTGTTTGAATTTGTTTGACTTTCATTTGACTCAAATAGCTTTATTTGATTGTGTTTGACTTACATTTGATACAATTAGCTTTGTAGAACGTATTTGACTTTCATTTGGTTCAAATAGCTTTGTTTGAATGTGTTTGACTTTCATTTGATTCCATCAGCTTTGTAGAATATCTTTGATTTTCAATTGATTCAAATAGCTTTGTTTGAATGTGTTTGACTTTCATTTGATTCAATTAGCTTTGTAGAATGGATTTGACTTTCATTTGATTCAAATAGCTTTGTTTGAATGTGTTTGACTTTCATTTGATTCAATTAGCTTTGTAGAATGTATTTTACTTTCATTTGAGTCAAATAACTTTGTTTGACTGTGTTTGACTTTCATTTGTTTCAATTTGCTTTGTAGAATGTATTTGACTTTCATTTGCTTCAAATAGCTTTGTTTGAATGTGTTTGACTTTCATTTGATTCAATTAGCTTTGTAAAATGTATTTGACATTCATTTAATTAAAATAGCTTTGTTTGAATGTGTTTGACTTTCATTTGATTCAATTAGCTTTGTTTGAATGTGTTTGACTTTCATTTGATTCAATTAGCTTTGTAGAATGTATTTGACTTTCATTTTATTCAAATAGCTTTGTTTGAATGTGTTTGACATTCAATTGATTCAATTAGCTTTGTAGAATGTATTTGAATTTCATTTGATTCAAATAGCTCTGTTTGAATGTGTTTGAATTTCATTTAATTCAATTTGCTTTGTAGAATGCATTTCACTTTCATTTGATTAATATAGCTTTGTTTGAATGTATTTGACTTTCATTTAAATTAAATAGCTTTTTTTGAATGTGTTTGACTTTCATTTGATTTAAAAGGCTTTGTTTGAATGTGTTTGACTTTCATTTGATTCAATTAGCTTTGTAGAATGTATTTTACTTTTATTTGATTTAATTAGCTTTGTTTGAATTTATTTGACTCTCATTTGATTCAAATAGCTTTGTTTGAATGTGTTTTTAATTTCATTTGATTCAATTAGCTTTGTAGAATGTATTTGATTTTCATTTGATTCGAAATCTTTGTTTGAAAGTGTTTGACTTTCATTTGATTCAATTAGCTTTGTTTGAATGTGTTTGACTTTCATTTGATTCAATTTGCTTTGTTTGAAAGTGTTTGACTTTCATTTGATTCACTTAGCTTTGTTGAATGTATTTGACTTTCATTTGATTCAAATAGCTTTGTTTGAATGTGTTTGACTTTCATTTGATTCAATTAGCTTTGTAGAATGTATTTGACATTCATTTAATTAAAATAGCTTTGTTTGAATGTGTTTGACTTTCATTTGATTCAATTAGCTTTGTTTGAATGTGTTTGACTTTCATTTGATTCAATTAGCTTTGTAGAATGTATTTGACTTTCATTTTATTCAAATAGCTTTGTTTGAATGTGTTTGACTTTCAATTGATTCAATTAGCTTTGTAGAATGTATTTGACTGTCATTTGATTCAAATAGCTCTGTTTGAATGTGTTTGAATTTCATTTAATTCAATTTGCTTTGTAGAATGCATTTCACTTTCATTTGATTAATATAGCTTTGTTTGAATGTATTTGACTTTCATTTAAGTTAAATAGCTTTTTTGAATGTGTTTGACTTTCATTTGATTTAAAAGGCTTTGTTTGAATGTGTTTGACTTTCATTTGATTCAATTAGCTTTGCAGAATGTATTTGACTTTCACTTGATTCAAATAGCTTTATTTGAATGTGTTTGACTTTCATTTGATTCAATTAGCTTTGTAGAATGTATTTGACTTTCACTTGATTCAAATAGCTTTATTTGAATTTGTTTGACTTTCCTTTGATTCAATTAGCTTTGTAGAATTAATTTGACTTTCATTTGATTCGAAATCTTTGTTTGAATGTGTTTGACTTTCATTTAATTCTATTAGCTTTGTTTGAATGTGTTTGACTTTAATTTAATTCAATTAGCTTTGTAGAATGTATTAGACTTTTATTTGATTTAATTATCTTTGTTTGAATGTATTTGACTCTCATTTGATTCAAATAGCTTTGTTTGAATATGTTTGACTTTCATTTGATTCAAATAGCTTTCTTTGAATGTGTTTAACTTTCATTTGATTCAATTAGCTTTGTAGAATGTATTTGACTTTTTTTTTTATTAAAATAGCTTTGTTTGAATGTGGTTGACTTTCATTTGATTCAATTAGCTTTGTTTCAATGTGTTTGACTTTCATTTGATTCAATTAGCTTTGTTGAATGTATTTGACTTTCATTTGATTCAAATAGCTTTGTTTGAATGCGTTTAACTTTCATTTGATTCAATTAGCTTTGTAGAATACATTTCACTTTCATTTAATTTAAACAACTTTGTTTGAATTTGTTTGACTTTCATTTGACTCAAATAGCTTTAGTTGATTGTGTTTTACTTACATTTGATACAATTAGCTTTGTAGAACGTATTTGACTTTCATTTGATTCAAATAGCTTTGTTTGAATGTGTTTGACTTTCATTTGATTCCATCAGCTTTGTAGAATATCTTTGATTTTCAATTGATTCAAATAGCTTTGTTTGAATGTGTTTGACTTTCATTTGATTCAATTAGCTTTGTAGAATGTATTTGACTTTCACTTGATTCAAATAGCTTTGATTTGAATGTGTTTGACTTTCCTTTGATTCAATTAGCTTTGTAGAATGTATTTGACTTTCATTTGTTTAAAATAGCTTTGTTTGAATGTGCTTGACTTTCATTTGATACAATTAGCTTTGTTTGAATGTGTTTGACTTTCATTTGATTCAATTAGCTTTGTTTGAATGTGTTTGACTTTCATTTGATTCAATTAGCTTTGTAGAATGTATTTTACTTTCATTTGAGTCAAATAACTTTGTTTGACTGTGTTTGACTTTCATTTGTTTCAATTTGCTTTGTAGAATGTATTTGACTTTCATTTGCTTCAAATAGCTTTGTTAGAATGTGTTTGACTTTCATTTGATTCAATTAGCTTTGTAAAATGTATTTGACATTCATTTAATTAAAATAGCTTTGTTTGAATGTGTTTGACTTTCATTTGATTCAATTAGCTTTGTTTGAATGTGTTTGACTTTCATTTGATTCAATTAGCTTTGTAGAATGTATTTGACTTTCATTTTATTCAAATAGCTTTGTTTGAATGTGTTTGACTTTCAATTGATTCAATTAGCTTTGTAGAATGTATTTTGATTGTCATTTGATTCAAATAGCTTTGTTTGAATGTGTTTGAATTTCATTTAATTAAATTTGCTTTGTAGAATGCATTTTTACTTTCATTTGATTTATATAGCTTTGTTTGAATGTATTTGACTTTAATTTAAATTAAAAAGCTCTTTTTTGAATGTGTTTGACTTTCATTTGATTTAAAAGGCTTTGTTTGAATGTGTTTGACTTTCATTTGATTCAATTAGCTTTGTAGAATGTATTTTACTTTTTATTTGATTTAATTAGCTTTGTTTAAATTTATTTGACTCTCATTTGATTCAAATAGCTTTGTTTGAATGTGTTTGAATTTCATTTGATTCAATTAGCTTTGTAGAATGTACTTGATTTTCATTTGATTCAAAATCTTTGTTTGAATGTGTTTGACTTTCATTTGATTCAATTAGCTTTGTTTGAATGTGTTTGACTTTCATTTGATTCAATTAGCTTTGTAGAATGTGTTTGACTTTCATTTGATTCACTTAGCTTTGTTGAATGTATTTGACTTTCATTTTCTTCAAATAGCTTTGTTTGAATGTGTTTGACTTTCATTTGATTCAATTAGCTTTGTAGAATGTATTAGACATTCATTTAATTAAAATAGCTTTGTTTGAATGTGTTTGACTTTCATTTGATTCAATTAACTTTGTTTGAATGTGTTTGACTTTCATTTGATTCAATTAGCTTTGTAGAATGTATTTGACTTTCATTTGATTCAAATAGCTTTGTTTGAATGTGTTTGACTTTAAATTGATTCAATTAGCTTTGTAGAATGTATTTTACAGTCATTTGATTCAAATAGCTTTGTTTGAATGAGTTTGAATTTCATTTAATTCAATTTGCTTTGTAGAATGCATTTCACTTTCATTTGATTTATTTAGCTTTGTTTGAATGTGTTTGACTTTCATTTAAATTAAAAAGCTTTTTTTGAATGTGTTTGACTTTGATTTGATTTAAAAGACTTTGTTTGAATGTGTTTTACTTTCATTTGATTCAATTAGCTTTGTAAAATGTATTTTACTTTTATTTTATTTAATTAGCTTTGTTTGAATTTATTTGACTCTGATTTAAATCAAATAGCTTTGTTTAAATGTGTTTGACTTTCATTTGATTCAATTAGCTTTGTAGAATGTATTTGACTTTCACTTGATTCAAATAGCTTTATTTGAATGTGTTTGACTTTCCTTTGATTCAATTAGCTTTGTAGAATGTATTTGACTTTCATTTGATTAAAATAGCTTTGTTTGAATGTGCTTGACTTTCATTTGATACAATATGCTTTGTTTGAATGTGTTTGACTTTCATTTGATTCAATTAGCTTTGTTTGAATGTGTTTGACTTTCATTTGATTCAATTAGCTTTGTAGAATGTATTTTACTTTCATTTGAGTCAAATAACTTTGTTTGACTGTGTTTGACTTTCATTTGTTTCAATTTGCTTTGTAGAATGTATTTGACTTTCAGTTGCTTCAAATAGCTTTGTTTGAATGTGTTTGACTTTCATTTGATTCAATTAGCTTTGTAAAATGTATTTGACATTCATTTAATTAAAATAGCTTTGTTTGAATGTGTTTGACTTTCATTTGATTCAATTAGCTTTGTTTGAATGTGTTTGACTTTCATTTGATTCAATTAGCTTTGTAGAATGTATTTGACTTTCATTTTATTCAAATAGCTTTGTTTGAATGTGTTTGACTTTCAATTGATTCATTTAGCTTTGTAGAATGTATTTTACAGTCATTTGATTCAAATAGCTTTGTTTGAATGAGTTTGAATTTCATTTAATTCAATTTGCTTTGTAGAATGCATTTCACTTTCATTTGATTAATATAGCTTTGTTTGAATGTATTTGACTTTCATTTAAATTAAATAGCTTTTTTGAATGTGTTTGACTTTCATTTGATTTAAAAGGCTTTGTTTGAATGTGTTTAACTTTCATTTGATTCAATTAGCTTTGTAGAATGTATTTGACTTTCATTTGATTAAAATAGCTTTGTTTGAATGTGCTTGACTTTCATTTGATTCAATTAGCTTTGTTTGAATGTGTTTGACTTTCATTTGATTCAATTAGCTTTGTTGAATGTATTTGACTTTCATTTGATTCAAATAGATTTGTTTGAATGCGTTTAACTTTCATTTGATTCAATTAGCTTTGTAGAATACATTTCACTTTCATTTAATTTAAACAACTTTGTTTGAATTTGTTTGACTTTCATTTGACTCAAATAGCTTTAGTTGATTGTGTTTGACTTACATTTGATACAATTAGCTTTGTAGAACGTATTTGACTTTCATTTGATTCAAATAGCTTTGTTTGAATGTGTTTGACTTTCATTTGATTCCATCAGCTTTGTAGAATATCTTTGATTTTCAATTGATTCAAATAGCTTTGTTTGAATGTGTTTGACTTTCATTTGATTCAATTAGCTTTGTAGAATGTATTTGACTTTCATTTGATTCAAATAGCTTTGTTTGAATGTGTTTGACTTTCATTTGATTCAATTAGCTTTGTAGAATGTATTTTACTTTCATTTGAGTCAAATAACTTTGTTTGACTGTGTTTGACTTTCATTTGTTTCAATTTGCTTTGTAGAATGTATTTGACTTTCATTTGCTTCAAATAGCTTTGTTTGAATGTGTTTGCCTTTCATTTGATTCAATTAGCTTTGTAAAATGTATTTGACATTCATTTAATAAAAATAGCTTTGTTTGAATGTGTTTGACTTTCATTTGATTCAATTAGCTTTGTTTGAATGTGTTTGACTTTCATTTGATTCAATTAGCTTCGTAGAATGTATTTGACTTTCATTTTATTCAAATAGCTTTGTTTGAATGTGTTTGACTTTCAATTGATTCAATTAGCTTTGTAGAATGTATTTGACTGTCGTTTGATTCAAATAGCTCTGTTTGAATGTGTTTGAATTTCATTTAATTCAATTTGCTTTGTAGAATGCATTTCACTTTCATTTGATTAATATAGCTTTGTTTGAATGTATTTGACTTTCATTTAAATTAAATAGCTTTTTTTGAATGTGTTTGACTTTCATTTGATTTAAAAGGCTTTGTTTAAATGTGTTTGACTTTCATTTGATTCAATTAGCTTTGTAGAATGTATTTTACTTTTATTTGATTTAATTAGCTTTGTTTGAATATATTTGACTCTCATTTGATTCAAATAGCTTTGTTTGAATGTGTTTGAATTTCATTTGATTCAATTAGCTTTGTAGAATGTACTTGATTTTCATTTGATTCAAAATCTTTGTTTGAATGTGTTTGACTTTCATTTGATTTAATTAGCTTTGTTTGAATGTGTTTGACTTTCATTTGATTCAATTAGCTTTGTAGAATGTGTTTGACTTTCATTTGATTCACTTAGCTTTGTTGAATGTATTTGACTTTCATTTTCTTCAAATAGCTTTGTTTGAATGTGTTTGACTTTCATTTGATTCAATTAGCTTTGTAGAATGTATTTGACATTCATTTAATTAAAATAGCTTTGTTTGAATGTGTTTGACTTTCATTTGATTCAATTAGCTTTGTTTGAATGTGTTTGACTTTCATCTGTTACAATTAGCTTTGTAGAATGTATTTGATTTTCATTTGATTCAAATAGCTTTGTTTGAATGTGTTTCACTTTCAATTGATTCAATTAGCTTTGTAGAATGTATTTGACTGTCATATGATTCAAATAACTTTATTTGAATGTGTTTGAATTTCATTTAATTCAATTAGCTTTGTAGAATTCATTTTTACTTTCATTTGATTTATATAGCTTTGTTTGAATTTATTTGACTTTAATTTAAATTAAAAAGCTCTTTTTGAATGTGTTTGACTTTCATTTGATTTAAAAGGCTTTGGTTGAATGTGTTTGACTTTCACTTGATTCAATTAGCTTTGTAGAATGTATTTTACTTTTATTTGATTTAATTAGCTATGTTTAAATTTATTTGACTCTCATTTGATTCAAATAGCTTTGTTTGAATGTGTTTGAATTTCATTTGATTCAATTAGCTTTGTAGAATGTACTTGATTTTCATTTGATTCAAAATCTTTGTTTGAATGTGTTTGACTTTCATTTGATTTAATTAGCTTTGTTTGAATGTGTTTGACTTTCATTTGATTCAATTAGCTTTGTAGAATGTGTTTGACTTTCATTTGATTCACTTAGCTTTGTTGAATGTATTTGACTTTCATTTTCTCCAAATAGCTTTGTTTGAATGTGTTTGACTTTCATTTGATTTAATTAGCTTTGTAGAATGTATTAGACATTCATTTAATTAAAATAGCTTTGTTTGAATGTGTTTGACTTTCATTTGATTCAATTAACTTTGTTTGAATGTGTTTGACTTTCATTTGATTCAATTAGCTTTGTAGAATGTATTTGACTTTCATTTGATTCAAATAGCTTTGTTTGAATGTGTTTGACTTTCAATTGATTCAATTAGCTTTGTAGAACGTATTTTACAGTCATTTGATTCAAATAGCTTTGTTTGAATGAGTTTGAATTTCATTTAATTCAATTTGCTTTGTAGAATGCATTTCACTTTCATTTGATTTATTTAGCTTTGTTTGAATGTGTTTGACTTTCATTTAAATTAAAAAGCTTTTTTTGAATGTGTTTGACTTTGATTTAATTTAAAAGACTTTGTTTGAATGTGTTTTACTTTCATTTGATTCAATTAGCTTTGTAAAATGTATTTTACTTTTATTTTATTTAATTAGCTTTGTTTGAATTTATTTGACTCTGATTTGAATCAAATAGCTTTGTTTGAATGTGTTTGACTTTCATTTGATTCAATTAGCTTTGTAGAATGTATTTGACTTTCACTTGATTTAAATAGCTTGATTTGAATGTGTTTGACTTTCCTTTGATTCAATTAGCTTTGTAGAATGTATTTGACTTTCATTTGTTTAAAATAGCTTTGTTTGAATGTGCTTGACTTTCATTTGATACAATTAGCTTTGTTTGAATGTGTTTGACTTTCATTTGATTCAATTAGCTTTGTTTGAATGTGTTTGACTTTCATTTGATTCAATTAGCTTTGTAGAATGTATTTTACTTTCATTTGAGTCAAATAACTTTGTTTGACTGTGTTTGACTTTCATTTGTTTCAATTTGCTTTGTAGAATGTATTTGACTTTCATTTGCTTCAAATAGCTTTGTTTAAATGTGTTTGACTTTCATTTGATTCAATTAGCTTTGTAAAATGTATTTGACATTCATTTAATTAAAATAGCTTTGTTTGAATGTGTTTGACTTTCATTTGATTCAATTAGCTTTGTTTGAATGTGTTTGACTTTCATTTGATTCAATTAGCTTTGTAGAATGTATTTGACTTTCATTTTTTTCAAATAGCTTTGTTTGAATGTGTTTGACTTTCAATTGATTCAATTAGCTTTGTAGAATGTATTTGACTGTCATTTGATTCAAATAGCTCTGTTTGAATGTGTTTGAATTTCATTTAATTCAATTTGCTTTGTAGAATGCATTTCACTTTCATTTGATTAATATAGCTTTGTTTGAATGTATTTGACTTTCATTTAAATTAAATAGCTTTTTTGAATGTGTTTGACTTTCATTTGATTTAAAAGGCTTTGTTTGAATGTGTTTGACTTTCATTTGATTCAATTAGCTTTGTAGAATGTATTTTACTTTTATTTGATTTAATTAGCTTTGTTTGAATTTAATTGACTCTCATTTGATTCAAATAGCTTTGTTTGAATGTGTTTTAATTTCATTTGATTCAATTAGCTTTGTAGATTGTATTTGATTTTCATTTGATTCGAAATCTTTGTTTAAATGTGTTTGACTTTCATTTGATTCAATTAGCTTTGTTTGAATGTGTTTGACTTTCATTTGATTCAATTAGCTTTGTAGAATGTGTTTGACTTTCATTTGATTCACCTAGCTTTGTAGAACGTATTTGACTTTCATTTGATTCAAATAGCTTTGTTTGAATGTGTTTGACTTTCATTTGATTCCATCAGCTTTGTAGAATGTATTTGACATTCATTTAATTAAAATAGCTTTGTTTGAATGTGTTTGACTTTCATTTGATTCAATTAGCTTTGTAGAATGTATTTGACTTTCATTTGATTCAAATAGCTTTGTTTGAATGTGTTTGACTTTCATTTGATTCAATTAGCTTTGTAGAATGTATTTTACTTTCATTTGAGTCAAATAACTTTGTTTGACTGTGTTTGACTTTCATTTGTTTCAATTTGCTTTGTAGAATGTATTTGACTTTCATTTGCTTCAAATAGCTTTGTTTGAATGTGTTTGACTTTCATTTGATTCAATTAGCTTTGTAAAATGTATTTGACATTCATTTTCTTCAAATAGCTTTGTTTGAATGTGTTTGACTTTCATTTGATTTAATTAGCTTTGTTTGAATGTGTTTGACTTTCATTTGATTCAATTAGCTTTGTAGAATGTGTTTGACTTTCATTTGATTCAATTAGCTTTGTAGAATGTATTTGACTTTCATTTGATTCAAATAGCTTTGTTTGAATGTGTTTGACTTTCAATTGATTCAATTAGCTTTGTAGAATGTATTTTACAGTCATTTGATTCAAATAGCTTTGTTTGAATGAGTTTGAATTTCATTTAATTCAATTTGCTTTGTAGAATGCATTTCACTTTCATTTGATTTATTTAGCTTTGTTTGAATGTGTTTGACTTTCATTTAAATTAAAAAGCTTTTTTTGAATGTGTTTGACTTTGATTTGATTTAAAAGACTTTGTTTGAATGTGTTTTACTTTCATTTGATTCAATTAGCTTTGTAGAATGTATTTTACTTTTATTTTATTTAATTAGCTTTGTTTGAATTTATTTGACTCTGATTTGAATCAAATGGCTTTGTTTGAATGTGTTTGACTTTCATTTGATTCAATTAGCTTTGTAGAATGTATTTGACTTTCACTTGATTCAAATAGCTTTATATGAATGTGTTTGACTTTCCTTTGATTCAATTAGCTTTGTAGAATGTATTTGACTTTCATTTGATTAAAATAGCTTTGTTTGAATGTGCTTGACTTTCATTTGATACAATTAGCTTTGTTTGAATGTGTTTGACTTTCATTTGATTCAATTAGCTTTGTTTGAATGTGTTTTGACTTTCATTTGATTCAATTAGCTTTGTAGAATGTATTTTACTTTCATTTGAGTCAAATAACTTTGTTTGACTGTGTTTGACTTTCATTTGTTTCAATTTGCTTTGTAGAATGTATTTGACTTTCATTTGCTTCAAATATCTTTGTTTGAATGTGTTTGACTTTCATTTGATTCAATTAGCTTTTTAAAATGTATTTGACATTCATTTAATTAAAATAGCTTTGTTTGAATGTGTTTGACTTTCATTTGATTCAATTAGCTTTGTTTGAATGTGTTTGACTTTCATTTGATTCAATTAGCTTTGTAGAATGTATTTGACTTTCATTTTATTCAAATAGCTTTGTTTGAATGTGTTTGACTTTCAATTGATTCATTTAGCTTTGTAGAATGTATTTGACTGTCATTTGATTCAAATAGCTCTGTTTGAATGTGTTTAAATTTCATTTAATTCAATTTGCTTTGTAGAATGCATTTCACTTTCATTTGATTAATATAGCTTTGTTTGAATGTATTTGACTTTCATTTAAATTAAATAGCTTTTTTGAATGTGTTTGACTTTCATTTGATTTAAAAGGCTTTGTTTGAATGTGTTTGACTTTCATTTGATTCAATTAGCTTTGTAGAATGTATTTTACTTTTATTTGATTTAATTAGCTTTGTTTGAATTTATTTGACTCTCATTTGATTCAAATAGCTTTGTTTGAATGTGTTTGAATTTCATTTGATTCAATTAGCTTTGTAGATTGTATTTGATTTTCATTTGATTCGAAATCTTTGTTTGAATGTGTTTGACTTTCATTTGATTCAATTAGCTTTGTTTGAATGTGTTTGACTTTCATTTGATTCAATTAGCTTTGTAGAATGTGTTTGACTTTCATTTGATTCACTTAGCTTTGTTGAATGTATTTGACTTTCATTTGATTCAAATAGCTTTGTTTGGATGTGTTTGACTTTCATTTGATTCAATTAGCTTTGTAGAATGTATTTGACATTCATTTAATTAAAATAGCTTTGTTTGAATGTGTTTGACTTTCATTTGATTCAATTAGCTTTGTTTGAATGTGTTTGACTTTCATCTATTACAATTAGCTTTGTAGAATGTATTTGATTTTCATTTGATTCAAATAGCTTTGTTTGAATGTGTTTCACTTTCAATTGATTCAATTAGCTTTGTAGAATGTATTTGACTGTCATTTGATTCAAATAACTTTATTTGAATGTGTTTGAATTTCATTTAATTCAATTAGCTTTGTAGAATGCATTTTTACTTTCATTTGATTTATATAGCTTTGTTTGAATGTATTTGACTTTCATTTAAATTAAAAAGCTCTTTTTGAATGTGTTTGACTTTCATTTGATTTAAAAGGCTTTGTTTGAATGTGTTTGACTTTCATTTGATTCAATTAGCTTTGTAGAATGTATTTTACTTTTATTTTATTTAATTAGCTTTGTTTAAATTTATTTGACTCTGATTTGATTCAAATAGCTTTGTTTGAATGTGTTTAATTTCATTTGATTCAATTAGCTTTGTAGAATGTACTTGATTTTCATTTGATTCAAAATCTTTGTTTGAATGTGTTTGACTTTCATTTGATTTAATTAGCTTTGTTTGAATGTGTTTGACTTTCATTTGATTCAATTAGCTTTGTAGAATGTGTTTAACTTTCATTTGATTCACTTAGCTTTGTTGAATGTATTTGACTTTCATTTTCTTCAAATAGCTTTGTTTGAAGGTGTTTGACTTTCATTTGATTCAATTAGCTTTGTAGAATGTATTTGACATTCATTTAATTAAAATAGCTTTGTTTGAATGTGTTTGACTTTCATTTGATTCAATTAGCTTTGTTTGAATGTGTTTGACTTTCATCTGTTACAATTAGCTTTGTAAAATGTATTTGATTTTCATTTGATTCAAATAGCTTTGTTTGAATGTGTTTCACTTTCAATTGATTCAATTAGCTTTGTAGAATGTATTTGACTGTCATTTGATTCAAATAACTTTATTTGAATGTGTTTGAATTTCATTTAATTCAATTAGCTTTGTAGAATGCATTTTTACTTTCATTTGATTTATATAGCTTTGTTTGAATGTATTTGACTTTAATTTAAATTAAAAAGCTCTTTTTGAATGTGTTTGACTTTCATTTGATTTAAAAGGCTTGGTTTGAATGTGTTTGACTTTCATTTGATTCAATTAGCTTTGTAGAATGTATTTTACTTTTATTTGATTTAATTAGCTTTGTTTAAATTTATTTGACTCTCATTTGATTCAAATAGCTTTGTTTGAATGTGTTTGAATTTCATTTGATTCAATTAGCTTTGTAGAATGTACTTGATTTTCATTTGATTCAAAATCTTTGTTTGAATGTGTTTGACTTTCATTTGATTTAATTAGCTTTGTTTGAATGTGTTTGACTTTCATTTGATTCAATTAGCTTTTTAGAATGTGTTTGACTTTCATTTGATTCACTTAGCTTTGTTGAATGTATTTGACTTTCATTTTCTTCAAATAGCTTTGTTTGAATGTGTTTGACTTTCATTTGATTCAATTAGCTTTGTAGAATGTATTAGACATTCATTTAATTAAAATAGCTTTGTTTGAATGTGTTTGACTTTCATTTGATTCAATTAACTTTGTTTGAATGTGTTTGACTTTCATTTGATTCAATTAGCTTTGTAGAATGTATTTGACTTTCATTTGATTCAAATAGCTTTGTTTGAATGTGTTTGACTTTCAATTGATTCAATTAGCTTTGTAGAATGTATTTTACAGTCATTTGATTCAAATAGCTTTGTTTGAATGAGTTTGAATTTCATTTAATTCAATTTGCTTTGTAGAATGCATTTTACTTTCATTTGATTTATTTAGCTTTGTTTGAATGTGTTTGACTTTCATTTAAATTAAAAAGCTTTTTTTGAATGTGTTTGACTTTGATTTGATTTAAAAGACTTTGTTTGAATGTGTTTTACTTTCATTTGATTCAATTAGCTTTGTAGAATGTATTTTACTTTTATTTTATTTAATTAGCTTTGTTTGAATTTATTTGACTCTGATTTGAATCAAATGGCTTTGTTTGAATGTGTTTGACTTTCATTTGATTCAATTAGCTTTGTAGAATGTATTTGATTTTTCATTTGATTCGAAATCTTTGTTTGAATGTGTTTGACTTTCATTTGATTCAATTAGCTTTGTTTGAATGTGTTTGACTTTCATTTGATTCAATTAGCTTTGTAGAATGTGTTTGATTTTCATTTGATTCACTTAGCTTTGTTGAATGTATTTGACTTTCATTTGATTCAAATAGCTTTGTTTGGATGTGTTTGACTTTCATTTGATTCAATTAGCTTTGTAGAATGTATTAGACATTCATTTAATTAAAATAGCTTTGTTTGAATGTGTTTGACTTTCATTTGATTCAATTAACTTTGTTTGAATGTGTTTGACTTTCATTTGATTCAATTAGCTTTGTAGAATGTATTTGACTTTCATTTGATTTAAATAGCTTTGTTTGAATGTGTTTGACTTTCAATTGATTCAATTAGCTTTGTAGAATGTATTTTACAGTCATTTGATTCAAATAGCTTTGTTTGAATGAGTTTGAATTTCATTTAATTCAATTTGCTTTGTAGAATGCATTTCACTTTCATTTGATTTATTTAGCTTTGTTTGAATGTGTTTGACTTTCATTTAAATTAAAAAGCTTTTTTTGAATGTGTTTGACTTTGATTTGATTTAAAAGACTTTGTTTGAATGTGTTTTACTTTCATTTGATTCAATTAGCTTTGTAGAATGTATTTTACTTTTATTTTATTTAATTAGCTTTGTTTGAATTTATTTGACTCTGATTTGAATCAAATAGCTTTGTTTGAATGTGTTTGACTTTCATTTGATTCATTTAGCTTTGTAGAATGTATTTGACTTTCACTTGATTCAAATAGCTTTATTTGAATGTGTTTGACTTTCCTTTGATTCAATTAGCTTTGTAGAATGTATTTGACTTTCATTTGATTAAAATAGCTTTGTTTGAATGTGCTTGACTTTCATTTGATACAATTAGCTTTGTTTGAATGTGTTTCACTTTCATTTGATTCAATTAGCTTTGTTTGAATGTGTTTGACTTTCATTTGATTCAATTAGCTTTGTAGAATGTATTTTACTTTCATTTGAGTTAAATAACTTTGTTTGACTGTGTTTGACTTTCATTTGTTTCAATTTGCTTTGTAGAATGTATTTGACTTTCATTTGCTTCAAATAGCTTTGTTTGAATGTGTTTGACTTTCATTTGATTCAATTAGCTTTGTAAAATGTATTTGACATTCATTTAATTAAAATAGCTTTGTTTGAATGTGTTTGACTTTCATTTGATTCAATTAGCTTTGTTTGAATGTGTTTCACTTTCATTTGATTCAATTAGCTTTGTATAATGTATTTGACTTTCATTTTATTCAAATAGCTTTGTTTGAATGTGTTTGACTTTCAATTGATTCAATTAGCTTTGTAGAATGTATTTGACTGTCATTTGATTCTAATAGCTCTGTTTGAATGTGTTTGAATTTCATTTAATTCAATTTGCTTTGTAGAATGCATTTCACTTTCATTTGATTAATATAGCTTTGTTTGAATGTATTTTACTTTCATTTAAATTAAATAGCTTTTTTGAATGTGTTTGACTATCATTTGATTTAAAAGGCTTTGTTTGAATGTGTTTGACTTTCATTTGATTCAATTAGCTTTGTAGAATGTATTTGACTTTCACTTGATTTATATAGCTTTGTTTGAATGTATTTGACTTTAATTTAAATTAAAAAGCTCTTTTTGAATGTGTTTGACTTTCATTTGATTTAAAAGGCTTTGTTTGAATGTGTTTGACTTTCATTTGATTCAATTAGCTTTGTAGAATGTATTTTACTTTTATTTGATTTAATTAGCTTTGTTTAAATTTATTTGACTCTCATTTGATTCAAATAGCTTTGTTTGAATGTGTTTGAATTTCATTTGATTCAATTAGCTTTGTAGAATGTACTTGATTTTCATTTGATTCAAAATCTTTGTTTGAATGTGTTTGACTTTCATTTGATTTAATTAGCTTTGTTAGAATGTGTTTGACTTTCATTTGATTCAATTAGCTTTTTAGAATGTGTTTGACTTTCATTTGATTCACTTAGCTTTGTTGAATGTATTTGACTTTCATTTTCTTCAAATAGCTTTGTTTGAATGTGTTTGACTTTCATTTGATTCAATTAGCTTTGTAGAATGTATTAGACATTCATTTAATTAAAATAGCTTTGTTTGAATGTGTTTGACTTTCATTTGATTCAATTAACTTTGTTTGAATGTGTTTGACTTTCATTTGATTCAATTAGCTTTGTAGAATGTATTTGACTTTCATTTGATTTAAATAGCTTTGTTTGAATGTGTTTGACTTTCATTTGATTTAATTAGCTTTGTTAGAATGTGTTTGACTTTCATTTGATTCAATTAGCTTTTTAGAATGTGTTTGACTTTCATTTGATTCACTTAGCTTTGTTGAATGTATTTGACTTTCATTTGATTCAAATAGCTTTGTTTGAATGTGTTTGACTTTTATTTGATTCAATTAGCTTTGTAGAATGTATTAGACATTCATTTAATTAAAATAGCTTTGTTTGAATGTGTTTGACTTTCATTTGATTCAATTAACTTTGTTTGAATGTGTTTGACTTTCATTTGATTCAATTAGCTTTGTAGAATGTATTTGACTTTCATTTGATTTAAATAGCTTTGTTTGAATGTGTTTGACTTTCAATTGATTCAATTAGCTTTGTAGAATGTATTTTACAGTCATTTGATTCAAATAGCTTTGTTTGAATGAGTTTGAATTTCATTTAATTCAATTTGCTTTGTAGAATGCATTTCACTTTCATTTGATTTATTTAGCTTTGTTTGAATGTGTTTGACTTTCATTTAAATTAAAAAGCTTTTTTTAATTGTGTTTGACTTTGATTTGATTTAAAAGCTTTGTTTGAATGTGTTTTACTTTCATTTGATTCAATTAGCTTTGTAGAATGTATTTTACTTTTATTTTATTTAATTAGCTTTGTTTGAATTTATTTGACTCTGATTTGAATCAAATAGCTTTGTTTGAATGTGTTTGACTTTCATTTGATTCAATTAGCTTTGTAGAATGTATTTAACTTTCACTTGATTCAAATAGCTTTATTTGAATGTGTTTGACTTTCCTCTGATTCAATTAGCTTTGTAGAATGTATTTGACTTCATTTGATTAAAATAGCTTTGTTTGAATGTGCTTGACTTTCATTTGATACAATTAGCTTTGTTTGAATGTGTTTGACTTTCATTTGATTCAATTAGCTTTGTAGAATGTATTTGACTTTCATTTGATTCAAATAGCTTTGTTTGAATGTGTTTGACTTTCAATTGATTCAATTAGCTTTGTAGAATGTATTTTACAGTCATTTGATTCAAATAGCTTTGTTTTGAATGAGTTTGAATTTCATTTAATTCAATTTGCTTTGTAGAATGCATTTTACTTTCATTTGATTTATTTAGCTTTGTTTGAATGTGTTTGACTTTCATTTAAATTAAAAAGCTTTTTTTGAATGTGTTTGACTTTGATTTGATTTAAAAGACTTTGTTTGAATGTGTTTTACTTTCATTTGATTCAATTAGCTTTGTAGAATGTATTTTACTTTTATTTTATTTAATTAGCTTTGTTTGAATTTATTTGACTCTGATTTGATTCAAATGGCTTTGTTTGAATGTGTTTGACTTTCATTTGATTCAATTAGCTTTGTAGAATGTATTGATTTTCATTTGATTCGAAATCTTTGTTTGAATGTGTTTGACTTTCATTTGATTTCAATTAGCTTTGTTTGAATGTGTTTGACTTTCATTTGATTCAATTAGCTTTGTAGAATGTGTTTGATTTTCATTTGATTCACTTAGCTTTGTTGAATGTATTTGACTTTCATTTTATTCAAATAGCTTTGTTTGAATGTGTTTTGACTTTCATTTGATTCAATTAGCTTTGTAGAATGTATTAGACATTCATTTAATTAAAATAGCTTTGTTTGAATGTGTTTGACTTTCATTTGATTCAATTAACTTTGTTTGAATGTGTTTGACTTTCATTTGATTCAATTAGCTTTGTAGAATGTATTTGACTTTCATTTGATTCAAATAGCTTTGTTTTAATGTGTTTAACTTTCAATTGATTCAATTAGCTTTGTAGAATGTATTTTACAGTCATTTGACTCAAATAGCTTTGTTTGAATGAGTTTGAATTTCATTTAATTCAATTTGCTTTGTAGAATGCATTTCACTTTCATTTGATTTATTTAGCTTTGTTTGAATGTGTTTGACTTTCATTTAAATTAAAAAGCTTTTTTTGAATGTGTTTGACTTTGATTTGATTTAAAAGACTTTGTTTGAATGTGTTTTACTTTCATTTGATTCAATTAGCTTTGTAGAATGTATTTTACTTTTATTTTATTTAATTAGCTTTGTTTGAATTTATTTGACTCTGATTTGAATAAAATAGCTTTGTTTGAATGTGTTTGACTTTCATTTGATTCAATTAGCTTTGTAGAATGTATTTGACTTTCACTTGATTGAAATATCTTTATTTGAATGTGTTTGACTTTCCTTTGATTCAATTAGCTTTGTAGAATGTATTTGACTTTCATTTGATTAAAATAGCTTTGTTTTGAATGTGCTTGACTTTCATTTGATACAATTAGCTTTTTTGAATGTGTTTGACTTTCATTTGATTCAATTAGCTTTGTTTGAATGTGTTTGACTTTCATTTGATTCAATTCGCTTTGTAGAATGTATTTTACTTTCATTTGAGTCAAATAACTTTGTTTGACTGTGTTTGACTTTCATTTGTTTCAATTTGCTTTGTAGAATGTATTTGACTTTCATTTGATTCAATTAGCTTTGTTTGAATGTGTTTGACTTTCATTTGATTCAATTAGCTTTGTAGAATGTGTTTGACTTTCATTTGATTCACTTAGCTTTGTAGAACGTATTTGACTTTCATTTGATTCAAATAGCTTTGTTTGAATGTGTTTTGACTTTCATTTGATTCCATCAGCTTTGTAGAAAGTATTTGACATTCAATTAATTAAAATAGCTTTGTTTGAATGTGTTTGACTTTCATTTGATTCAATTAGCTTTGTAGAATGTATTTGACTTTCATTTGATTCAAATAGCTTTGTTTGAATGTGTTTGACTTTCATTTGATTCAATTAGCTTTGTAGAATGTATTTTACTTTCATTTGAGTCAAATAAATTTGTTTGACTGTGTTTGACTTTCATTTGTTTCAATTTGCTTAGTAGAATGTATTTGACTTTCATTTCCTTCAAATAGCTTTGTTTGAATGTGTTTGACTTTCATTTGATTCAATTAGCTTTGTAAAATGTATTTGACATTCATTTTCTTCAAATAGCTTTGTTTGAATGTGTTTGACTTTCATTTGATTCAATTAGCTTTGTTTGAATGTGTTTGACTTTCATTTGATTCAATTAGCTTTGTAGAATGTATTTGACTTTCATTTTATTCAAATAGCTTTGTTTGAATTTGTTTGACTTTCAATTGATTCAATTAGCTTTGTAGAATGTATTTGACAATCATTTGATTCAAATAGCTCTGTTTGAATGTGTTTGAATTTCATTTAATTCAATTTGCTTTGTAGAATGCATTTCACTTTCATTTGATTAATATAGCTTTGTTTGAATGTATTTGACTTTCATTGAAATTAAATAGCTTTTTTTAATGTGTTTGACTTTCATTTGATTTAAAACGCTTTGTTTGAATGTGTTTGACTTTCATTTGATTCAATTACCTTTGTAGAATGTATTTTACTTTTATTTGATTTAATTAGCTTTGTTTGAATTTATTTGACTCTCATTTGATTCAAATAGCTTTGTTTGAATGTGTTTGAATTTCATTTGATTCAATTAGCATTGTAGAATGTATTTCACTTTCATTTAATTTAAACAACTTTGTTTGAATGTGTTTCAATTTCATTTGATCAAATAGCTTTATTTGATTTGTTTGACTTTCATTTGATACAATTAGCTTTGTAGAATGTATTTGACTTTCATTTGATTCAAATAGCTTTGTTTGAATGTGTTTGACTTTCATTTGATTCAATTAGCTTTGTAGAATGTATTTGACTTCCGTTTGAGTCAAATTACTTTGTTTGACTGTGTTTGACTTTCATTTGTTTCAATTTGCTTTGTAGAATGTATTTGACTTTCATTTTCTTCAAATAGCTTTGTTTGAATGTGTTTGACTTTCATTTGATTCAATTAGCTTTGTAGAATGTATTAGACATTCATTTAATTAAAATAGCTTTGTTTGAATGAGTTTGACTTTCATTTGATTCAATTAACTTTGTTTGAATGTGTTTGACTTTCATTTGATTCAATTAGCTTTGTAGAATGTATTTGACTTTCATTTGATTCAAATAGCTTTGTTTGAATGTGTTTGACTTTCAATTGATTCAATTAGCTTTGTAGAATGTATTTTACAGTCATTTGATTCAAATAGCTTTGTTTGAATGAGTTTGAATTTCATTTAATTCAATTTGCTTTGTAGAATGCAGTTCACTTTCATTTGATTTATTTAGCTTTGTTTGAATGTGTTTGACTTTCATTTAAATTAAAAAGCTTTTTTTGAATGTGTTTGACTTTGATTTGATTTAAAATACATTGTTTGAATGTGTTTTACTTTCATTTGATTCAATTAGCTTTGTAGAATGTATTTTACTTTTATTTTATTTAATTAGCTTTGTTTGAATTTATTTGACTCTGATTTGAATCAAATAGCTTTGTTTGAATGTGTTTGACTTTCATTTGATTCAATTAGCTTTGTAGAATGTATTTGACTTTCACTTGATTCAAATAGCTTTATTTGAATGTGTTTGACTTTCCTTTGATTCAATTAGCTTTGTAGAATGTATTTGACTTTCATTTGATTAAAATAGCTTTTGTTTGAATGTGCTTGACTTTCATTTGATACAATTAGCTTTGTTTGAATGTGTTTGACTTTCATTTGATTCAATTAGCTTTGTTTTAATGTGTTTGACTTTCATTTGATTCAATTAGCTTTGTAGAATGTATTTTACTTTCATTTGAGTCAAATAACTTTGTTTGACTGTGTTTGACTTTCATTTGTTTCAATTTGCTTTGTAGAATGTATTTGACTTTCATTTGCTTCAAATAGCTTTGTTTGAATGTGTTGACTTTCATTTGATTCAATTAGCTTTGTAAAATGTATTTGACATTCATTTAATTAAAATAGCTTTGTTTGAATGTGTTTGACTTTCATTTGATTCAATTAGCTTTGTTTGAATGTGTTTGACTTTCATTTGATTCAATTAGCTTTGTAGAATGTATTTGACTTTCATTTTATTCAAATAGCTATGTTTGAATGTGTTTGACTTTCAATTGATTCAATTAGCTTTGTAGAATGTATTTGACTGTCATTTGATTCAAATAGCTCTGTTTGAATGTGTTTAAATTTCATTTAATCAATTTGCTTTGTAGAATGCATTTCACTTTCATTTGATTAATATAGCTTTGTTTGAATGTATTTGACTTTCATTTAAATTAAATAGCTTCTTTGAATGTGTTTGACTTTCATTTGATTTAAAAGGCTTTGTTTGAATGTGTTTGACTTTCATTTGATTCAATTAGCTTTGTAGAATGTATTTTACTTTTATTTGATTTAATTAGCTTTGTTTGAATTTATTTGACTCTCATTTGATTCAAATAGCTTTGTTTGAATGTGTTTGAATTTCATTTGATTCAATTAGCTTTGTAGATTGTATTTGATTTTCATTTGATTCGAAATCTTTGTTTGAATGTGTTTGACTTTCATTTTATTCAATTAGCTTTGTTTGTATGTGTTTGACTTTCATTTGATTCAATTAGCTTTGTAGAATGTGTTTGACTTTCATTTGATTCACTTAGCTTTGTTGAATGTATTTGACTTTCATTTGATTCAAATAGCTTTGTTTGGATGTGTTTGACTTTCATTTGATTCAATTAGCTTTGTAGAATGTATTTGACATTCATTTAATTAAAATAGCTTTGTTTGAATGTGTTTGACTTTCATTTGATTCAATTAGCTTTGTTTGAATGTGTTTGACTTTCATCTATTACAATTAGCTTTGTAGAATGTATTTGATTTTCATTTGATTCAAATAGCTTTGTTTGAATGTGTTTCACTTTCAATTGATTTAATTAGCTTTGTAGAATGTATTTGACTGTCATTTGATTCAAATAACTTTATTTGAATGTGTTTGAATTTCATTTAATTCAATTAGCTTTGTAGAATGCATTTTTACTTTCATTTGATTTATATAGCTTTGTTTGAATGTATTTGACTTTCATTTAAATTAAAAAGCTCTTTTTGAATGTGTTTGACTTTCATTTGATTTAAAAGGCTTTGTTTGAATGTGTTTGACTTTCATTTGATTCAATTAGCTTTGTAGAATGTATTTTACTTTTATTTTATTTAATTAGCTTTGTTTAAATTTATTTGACTCTCATTTGATTCAAATAGCTTTGTTTGAATGTGTTTAATTTCATTTGATTCAATTAGCTTTGTAGAATGTACTTGATTTTCATTTGATTCAAAATCTTTGTTTGAATGTGTTTGACTTTCATTTGATTTAATTAGCTTTGTTTCAATGTGTTTGACTTTCATTTGATTCAATTAGCTTTGTAGAATGTGTTTGACTTTCATTTGATTCACTTAGCTTTATTGAATGTATTTGACTTTCATTTTCTTCAAATAGCTTTGTTTGAATGTGTTTGACTTTCATTTGATTCAATTAGCTTTGTAGAATGTATTAGACATTCATTTAATTAAAATAGCTTTGTTTGAATGTGTTTGACTTTCATTTGATTCAATTAACTTTGTTTGAATGTGTTTGACTTTCATTTGATTCAATTAGCTTTGTAGAATGTATTTGCTTTTCATTTGATTCAAATAGCTTTGTTTGAATGTGTTTGACTTTCAATTGATTCAATTAGCTTTGTAGAATGTATTTTACAGTCATTTGATTCAAATAGCTTTGTTTGAATGAGTTTGAATTTCATTTAATTCAATTAGCTTTGTAGAATGCATTTTTACTTTCATTTGATTTATATAGCTTTGTTTGAATGTATTTGACTTTCATTTAAATTAAATAGCTTTTTCTGAATGTGTTTGACTTTCATTTGATTTAAAAGGCTTTGTTTGAATGTGTTTGACTTTCATTTGATTCAATTAGCTTTGTAGAATGTATTTTACTTTTATTTGATTTAATTAGCTTTGTTTGAATTTATTTGATTCTCATTTGATTCAAATAGCTTAGTTTGAATGTGTTTGAATTTCATTTGACTCAATTAGCTTTGTAGATTGTATTTGATTTTCATTTGATTCGAAATCTTTGTTTGAATGTGTTTGACTTTCATTTGATTCAATTAGCTTTGTTTGAATGTGTTTGACTTTCATTTGATTCAATTAGCTTTGTAGAATGTGTTTGACTTTCATTTGATTCACTTGACTTTGTAGAATGTATTTGACTTTCATTTGATTCAAATGGCTTAGTTTGAATGTGTTTGACTTTCATTTGATTCAATTAGCTTTGTAGAATGTATTTGACATTCATTTAATTAAAATAGCTTTGTTTGAATGTGTTTGACTTTCATTTGATTCAATTAGCTTTGTTTGAATGTGTTTGACTTTCATCTGTTACAATTAGCTTTGTAGAATGTATTTGATTTTCATTTGATTCAAATAGCTTTGTTTGAATGTGTTTCACTTTCAATTGATTCAATTAGCTTTGTAGAATGTATTTAACTGTCATTTGATTCAAATAACTTTATTTGAATGTGTTTGAATTTCATTTAATTCAATTAGCTTTGTAGAATGCATTTTTACTTTCATTTGATTTTTATAGCTTTGTTTGAATGTATTTGACTTTAATTTAAATTAAAAAGCTCTTTTTGAATGTGTTTGACTTTCATTTGATTTAAAAGGCTTTGTTTGAATGTGTTTGACTTTCATTTGATTCAATTAGCTTTGTAGAATGTATTTTACTTTTATTTGATTTAATTAGCTTTGTTTAAATTTATTTGACTCTCATTTGATTCAAATAGCTTTGTTTGAATGTGTTTGAATTTCATTTGATTCAATTAGCTTTGTAGAATGTACTTGATTTTCATTTGATTCAAAATCTTTGTTTGAATGTGTTTGACTTTCATTTGATTTAATTAGCTTTGTTTGAAAGTGTTTGACTTTCATTTGATTCAATTAGCTTTGTAGAATGTGTTTGACTTTCATTTGATTCACTTAGCTTTGTTGAATGTATTTGACTTTCATTTTCTTCAAATAGCTTTGTTTGAATGTGTTTGACTTTCATTTGATTCAATTAGCTTTGTAGAATGTGTTTGACTTTCATTTGATTCACTTAGCTTTGTTGAATGTATTTGACTTTCATTTGATTCAAATAGCTTTGTTTGGATGTGTTTGACTTTCATTTGATTCAATTAGCTTTGTAGAATGTATTTGACATTCATTTAATTAAAATAGCTTTGTTTGAATGTGTTTGACTTTCATTTGATTCAATTAGCTTTGTTTGAATGTGTTTGACTTTCATCTATTACAATTAGCTTTGTAGAATGTATTTGATTTTCATTTGATTCAAATAGCTTTGTTTGAATGTGTTTCACTTTCAATTGATTCAATTAGCTTTGTAGAATGTATTTGACTGTCATTTGATTCAAATAACTTTATTTGAATGTGTTTGAATTTCATTTAATTCAATTAGCTTAGTAGAATGCATTTTTACTTTCATTTGATTTATATAGCTTTGTTTGAATGTATTTGACTTTCATTTAAATTAAAAAGCTCTTTTTTGAATGTGTTTGACTTTCATTTGATTTAAAAGGCTTTGTTTGAATGTGTTTGACTTTCATTTGATTCAATTAGCTTTGTAGAATGTATTTTACTTTTATTTTATTTAATTAGCTTTGTTTAAATTTATTTGACTCTCATTTGATTCAAATAGCTTTGTTTGAATGTGTTTAATTTCATTTGATTCAATTAGCTTTGTAGAATGTACTTAATTTTCATTTGATTCAAAATCTTTGTTTGAATGTGTTTGACTTTCATTTGATTTAATTAGCTTTGTTTGAATGTGTTTGACTTTCATTTGATTCAATTAGCTTTGTAGAATGTGTTTGACTTTCATTTGATTCACTTAGCTTTGTTGAATGTATTTGACTTTCATTTTCTTCAAATAGCTTTGTTTGAATGTGTTTGACTTTCATTTGATTCAATTAGCTTTGTAGAATGTATTAGACATTCATTTAATTAAAATAGCTTTGTTTGAATGTGTTTGACTTTCATTTGATTCAATTAACTTTGTTTGAATGTGTTTGACTTTCATTTGATTCAATTAGCTTTGTAGAATGTATTTGACTTTCATTTGATTCAAATAGCTTTGTTTGAATGTGTTTGACTTTCAATTGATTCAATTAGCTTTGTAGAATGTATTTTAACAGTCATTTGATTCAAATAGCTTTGTTTGAATGAGTTTGAATTTCATTTAATTCAATTAGCTTTGTAGAATGCATTTTTACTTTCATTTGATTTATATAGCTTTGTTTGAATGTATTTGACTTTCATTTAAATTAAATAGCTTTTTTTGAATGTGTTTGACTTTCATTTGATTTAAAAGGCTTTGTTTGAATGTGTTTGACTTTCATTTGATTCAATTAGCTTTGTAGAATGTATTTTACTTTTATTTGATTTAATTAGCTTTGTTTGAATTTATTTGATTCTCATTTGATTCAAATAGCTTTGTTTGAATGTGTTTGAATTTCATTTGATTCAATTAGCTTTGTAGATTGTATTTGATTTTCATTTGATTCGAAATCTTTATTTTAATGTGTTTGACTTTCATTTGATTCAATTAGCTTTGTTTGAATGTGTTTGACTTTCATTTGATTCAATTAGCTTTGTAGAATGTGTTTGACTTTCATTTGATTCACTTAGCTTTGTTGAATGTATTTGACTTTCATTTGATTCAAATAGCTTAGTTTGAATGTGTTTGACTTTCATTTGATTCAATTAGCTTTGTAGAATGTATTTGACATTCATTTAATTAAAATAGCTTTGTTTGAATGTGTTTGACTTTCATTTGATTCAATTAGCTTTGTTTGAATGTGTTTGACTTTCATCTGTTACAATTAGCTTTGTAGAATGTATTTGATTTTCATTTGATTCAAATAGCTTTGTTTGAATGTGTTTCACTATCAATTGATTCAATTAGCTTTGTAGAATGTATTTGACTGTCATTTGATTCAAATAACTTTATTTGAATGTGTTTGAATTTCATTTAATTCAATTAGCTTTGTAGAATGCATTTTTACTTTCATTTGATTTATATAGCTTTGTTTGAATGTATTTGACTTTAATTTAAATTAAAAAGCTCTTTTTGAATGTGTTTGACTTTCATTTGATTTAAAAGGCTTTGTTTGAATGTGTTTGACTTTCATTTGATTCAATTAGCTTTGTAGAATGTATTTTACTTTTATTTGATTTAATTAGCTTTGTTTAAATTTATTTGACTCTCATTTGATTCAAATAGCTTTGTTTGAATGTGTTTGAATTTCATTTGATTCAATTAGCTTTGTAGAATGTACTTGATTTTCATTTGATTCAAAATCTTTGTTTGAATGTGTTTGACTTTCATTTGATTTAATTAGCTTTGTTTGAATGTGTTTGACTTTCATTTGATTCAATTAGCTTTGTAGAATGTGTTTGACTTTCATTTGATTCACTTAGCTTTGTTGAATGTATTTGACTTTCATTTTCTTCAAATAGCTTTGTTTGAATGTGTTTGACTTTCATTTAATTCAATTAGCTTTGTAGAATGTATTAGACATTCATTTAATTAAAATAGCTTTGTTTGAATGTGTTTGACTTTCATTTGATTCAATTAACTTTGTTTGAATGTGTTTGACTTTCATTTGATTCAATTAGCTTTGTAGAATGTATTTGACTTTCATTTGATTTAAATAGCTTTGTTTGAATGTGTTTGACTTTCAATTGATTCAATTAGCTTTGTAGAATGTATTTTACAGTCATTTGATTCAAATAGCTTTGTTTGAATGAGTTTGAATTTCATTTAATTCAATTTGCTTTGTAGAATGCATTTCACTTTCATTTGATTTATTTAGCTTTGTTTGAATGTGTTTGACTTTCATTTAAATTTAAAAGCTTTTTTTGAATGTGTTTGACTTTGATTTGATTTAAAAGACTTTGTTTGAATGTGTTTTACTTTCATTTGATTCAATTAGCTTTGTAGAATGTATTTTACTTTTATTTTATTTAATTAGCTTTGTTTGAATTTATTTGACTCTGATTTGAATCAAATAGCTTTGTTTGACTGTGTTTGACTTTCATTTGATTCAATTAGCTTTGTAGAATGTATTTGACTTTCACTTGATTCAAATAGCTTTATTTGAATGTGTTTGACTTTCCTTTGATTCAATTAGCTTTGTAGAATGTATTTGACTTTCATTTGATTAAAATAGCTTTGTTTGAATGTGCTTGACTTTCATTTGATACAATTAGCTTTGTTTGAATGTGTTTGACTTTCATTTGATTCAATTAGCTTTGTTTGAATGTGTTTGACTTTCATTTGATTCAATTAGCTTTGTAGAATGTATTTTACTTTCATTTGAGTTAAATAACTTTGTTTGACTGTGTTTGACTTTCATTTGTTTCAATTTGCTTTGTAGAATGTATTTGACATTCATTTAATTAAAATAGCTTTGTTTGAATGTGTTTGACTTTCATTTGATTCAATTAGCTTTGTTTGAATGTGTTTCACTTTCATTTGATTCAATTAGCTTTGTAGAATGTATTTGACTTTCATTTTATTCAAATAGCTTTGTTTGAATGTGTTTGACTTTCAATTGATTCAATTAGCTTTGTAGAATGTATTTGACTGTCATTTGATTCAAATAGCTCTGTTTGAATGTGTTTGAATTTCATTTAATTCAATTTGCTTTGTAGAATGCATTTCACTTTCATTTGATTAATATAGCTTTGTTTGAATGTATTTGACTTTCATTTAAATTAAATAGCTTTTTTGAATGTGTTTGACTTTCATTTGATTTAAAAGGCTTTGTTTGAATGTGTTTGACTTTCATTTGATTCAATTAGCTTTGTAGAATGTATTTTACTTTTATTTGATTTAATTAGCTTTGTTTGAATGTATTTGATTTAATTAGCTTTGTTTGGATGTGTTTGACTTTCATTTGATTCAATTAGCTTTGTAGAATGTATTTGACATTCATTTAATTAAAATAGCTTTGTTTGAATGTGTTTGACTTTCATTTGATTCAATTAGCTTTGTTTGAATGTGTTTGACTTTCATTTGATTCAATTAGCTTTGTAGAATGTATTTGACTTTCATTTGATTCAAATAGCTTTGTTTGAATGTGTTTGACTTTCAATTGATTCAATTAGCTTTGTAGAATGTATTTTACAGTCATTTGATTCAAATAGCTTTGTTTGAATGAGTTTGAATTTCATTTAATTCAATTAGCTTTGTAGAATGCATTTTTACTTTCATTTGATTTATATAGCTTTGTTTGAATGTATTTGACTTTCATTTAAATTAAATAGCTTTTTTTGAATGTGTTTGACTTTCATTTGATTTAAAAGGCTTTGTTTGAATGTGTTTGACTTTCATTTGATTCAATTAGCTTTGTAGAATGTATTTTACTTTTATTTGATTTAATTAGCTTTGTTTGAATTTATTTGATTCTCATTTGATTCAAATAGCTTTGTTTGAATGTGTTTGAATTTCATTTGATTCAATTAGCTTTGTAGATTGTATTTGATTTTCATTTGATTCGAAATCTTTATTTTAATGTGTTTGACTTTCATTTGATTCAATTAGCTTTGTTTGAATGTGTTTGACTTTCATTTGATTCAATTAGCTTTGTAGAATGTGTTTGACTTTCATTTGATTCACTTAGCTTTGTTGAATGTATTTGACTTTCATTTGATTCAAATAGCTTAGTTTGAATGTGTTTGACTTTCATTTGATTCAATTAGCTTTGTAGAATGTATTTGACATTCATTTAATTAAAATAGCTTTGTTTGAATGTGTTTGACTTTCATTTGATTCAATTAGCTTTGTTTGAATGTGTTTGACTTTCATCTGTTACAATTAGCTTTGTAGAATGTATTTAATTTTCATTTGATTCAAATAGCTTTGTTTGAATGTGTTTCACTATCAATTGATTCAATTAGCTTTGTAGAATGTATTTGACTGTCATTTGATTCAAATAACTTTATTTGAATGTGTTTGAATTTCATTTAATTCAATTAGCTTTGTAGAATGCATTTTTACTTTCATTTGATTTATATAGCTTTGTTTGAATGTATTTGACTTTAATTTAAATTAAAAAGCTCTTTTTGAATGTGTTTGACTTTCATTTGATTTAAAAGGCTTTGTTTGAATGTGTTTGACTTTCATTTGATTCAATTAGCTTTGTAGAATGTATTTTACTTTTATTTGATTTAATTAGCTTTGTTTAAATTTATTTGACTCTCATTTGATTCAAATAGCTTTGTTTGAATGTGTTTGAATTTCATTTGATTCAATTAGCTTTGTAGAATGTACTTGATTTTCATTTGATTCAAAATCTTTGTTTGAATGTGTTTGACTTTCATTTGATTTAATTGGCTTTGTTTGAATGTGTTTGACTTTCATTTGATTCAATTAGCTTTGTAGAATGTGTTTGACTTTCATTTGATTCACTTAGCTTTGTTGAATGTATTTGACTTTCATTTTCTTCAAATAGCTTTGTTTGAATGTGTTTGACTTTCATTTAATTCAATTAGCTTTGTAGAATGTATTAGACATTCATTTAATTAAAATAGCTTTGTTTGAATGTGTTTGACTTTCATTTGATTCAATTAACTTTGTTTGAATGTGTTTGACTTTCATTTGATTCAATTAGCTTTGTAGAATGTATTTGACTTTCATTTGATTTAAATAGCTTTGTTTGAATGTGTTTGACTTTCAATTGATTCAATTAGCTTTGTAGAATGTATTTTACAGTCATTTGATTCAAATAGCTTTGTTTGAATGAGTTTGAATTTCATTTAATTCAATTTGCTTTGTAGAATGCATTTCACTTTCATTTGATTTATTTAGCTTTGTTTGAATGTGTTTGACTTTCATTTAAATTTAAAAGCTTTTTTTGAATGTGTTTGACTTTGATTTGATTTAAAAGACTTTGTTTGAATGTGTTTTACTTTCATTTGATTCAATTAGCTTTGTAGAATGTATTTTACTTTTATTTTATTTAATTAGCTTTGTTTGAATTTATTTGACTCTGATTTGAATCAAATAGCTTTGTTTGACTGTGTTTGACTTTCATTTGATTCAATTAGCTTTGTAGAATGTATTTGACTTTCACTTGATTCAAATAGCTTTATTTGAATGTGTTTGACTTTCCTTTGATTCAATTAGCTTTGTAGAATGTATTTGACTTTCATTTGATTAAAATAGCTTTGTTTGAATGTGCTTGACTTTCATTTGATACAATTAGCTTTGTTTGAATGTGTTTGACTTTCATTTGATTCAATTAGCTTTGTTTGAATGTGTTTGACTTTCATTTGATTCAATTAGCTTTGTAGAATGTATTTTACTTTCATTTGAGTTAAATAACTTTGTTTGACTGTGTTTGACTTTCATTTGTTTCAATTTGCTTTGTAGAATGTATTTGACATTCATTTAATTAAAATAGCTTTGTTTGAATGTGTTTGACTTTCATTTGATTCAATTAGCTTTGTTTGAATGTGTTTCACTTTCATTTGATTCAATTAGCTTTGTAGAATGTATTTGACTTTCATTTTATTCAAATAGCTTTGTTTGAATGTGTTTGACTTTCAATTGATTCAATTAGCTTTGTAGAATGTATTTGACTGTCATTTGATTCAAATAGCTCTGTTTGAATGTGTTTGAATTTCATTTAATTCAATTTGCTTTGTAGAATGCATTTCACTTTCATTAGATTAATATAGCTTTGTTTGAATGTATTTGACTTTCATTTAAATTAAATAGCTTTTTTGAATGTGTTTGACTTTCATTTGATTTAAAAGGCTTTGTTTGAATGTGTTTGACTTTCATTTGATTCAATTAGCTTTGTAGAATGTATTTTACTTTTATTTGATTTAATTAGCTTTGTTTGAATGTATTTGATTTAATTAGCTTTGTTTGGATGTGTTTGACTTTCATTTGATTCAATTAGCTTTGTAGAATGTATTTGACATTCATTTAATTAAAATAGCTTTGTTTGAATGTGTTTGACTTTCATTTGATTCAATTAGCTTTGTTTGAATGTGTTTGACTTTCATTTGATTCAATTAGCTTTGTAGAATGTATTTGACTTTCATTTGATTCAAATAGCTTTGTTTGAATGTGTTTTGACTTTCAATTGATTCAATTAGCTTTGTAGAATGTATTTTACAGTCATTTGATTCAAATAGCTTTGTTTGAATGAGTTTGAATTTCATTTAATTCAATTAGCTTTGTAGAATGCATTTTTACTTTCATTTGATTTATATAGCTTTGTTTGAATGTATTTGACTTTCATTTAAATTAAATAGCTTTTTTTGAATGTGTTTGACTTTCATTTGATTTAAAAGGCTTTGTTTGAATGTGTTTGACTTTCATTTGATTCAATTAGCTTTGTAGAATGTATTTTACTTTTATTTGATTTAATTAGCTTTGTTTGAATTTATTTGATTCTCATTTGATTCAAATAGCTTTGTTTGAATGTGTTTGAATTTCATTTGATTCAATTAGCTTTGTAGATTGTATTTGATTTTCATTTGATTCGAAATCTTTATTTTAATGTGTTTGACTTTCATTTGATTCAATTAGCTTTGTTTGAATGTGTTTGACTTTCATTTGATTCAATTAGCTTTGTAGAATGTGTTTGACTTTCATTTGATTCACTTAGCTTTGTTGAATGTATTTGACTTTCATTTGATTCAAATAGCTTAGTTTGAATGTGTTTGACTTTCATTTGATTCAATTAGCTTTGTAGAATGTATTTGACATTCATTTAATTAAAATAGCTTTGTTTGAATGTGTTTGACTTTCATTTGATTCAATTAGCTTTGTTTGAATGTGTTTGACTTTCATCTGTTACAATTAGCTTTGTAGAATGTATTTAATTTTCATTTGATTCAAATAGCTTTGTTTGAATGTGTTTCACTATCAATTGATTCAATTAGCTTTGTAGAATGTATTTGACTGTCATTTGATTCAAATAACTTTATTTGAATGTGTTTGAATTTCATTTAATTCAATTAGCTTTGTAGAATGCATTTTTACTTTCATTTGATTTATATAGCTTTGTTTGAATGTATTTGACTTTAATTTAAATTAAAAAGCTCTTTTTGAATGTGTTTGACTTTCATTTGATTTAAAAGGCTTTGTTTGAATGTGTTTGACTTTCATTTGATTCAATTAGCTTTGTAGAATGTATTTTACTTTTATTTGATTTAATTAGCTTTGTTTAAATTTATTTGACTCTCATTTGATTCAAATAGCTTTGTTTGAATGTGTTTTGAATTTCATTTGATTCAATTAGCTTTGTAGAATGTACTTGATTTTCATTTGATTCAAAATCTTTGTTTGAATGTGTTTGACTTTCATTTGATTTAATTAGCTTTGTTTGAATGTGTTTGACTTTCATTTGATTCAATTAGCTTTGTAGAATGTGTTTGACTTTCATTTGATTCACTTAGCTTTGTTGAATGTATTTGACTTTCATTTTCTTCAAATAGCTTTGTTTGAATGTGTTTGACTTTCATTTAATTCAATTAGCTTTGTAGAATGTATTAGACATTCATTTAATTAAAATAGCTTTGTTTGAATGTGTTTGACTTTCATTTGATTCAATTAACTTTGTTTGAATGTGTTTGACTTTCATTTGATTCAATTAGCTTTGTAGAATGTATTTGACTTTCATTTGATTTAAATAGCTTTGTTTGAATGTGTTTGACTTTCAATTGATTCAATTAGCTTTGTAGAATGTATTTTACAGTCATTTGATTCAAATAGCTTTGTTTGAATGAGTTTGAATTTCATTTAATTCAATTTGCTTTGTAGAATGCATTTCACTTTCATTTGATTTATTTAGCTTTGTTTGAATGTGTTTGACTTTCATTTAAATTTAAAAGCTTTTTTTGAATGTGTTTGACTTTGATTTGATTTAAAAGACTTTGTTTGAATGTGTTTTACTTTCATTTGATTCAATTAGCTTTGTAGAATGTATTTTACTTTTATTTTATTTAATTAGCTTTGTTTGAATTTATTTGACTCTGATTTGAATCAAATAGCTTTGTTTGACTGTGTTTGACTTTCATTTGATTCAATTAGCTTTGTAGAATGTATTTCACTTTCACTTGATTCAAATAGCTTTATTTGAATGTGTTTGACTTTCCTTTGATTCAATTAGCTTTGTAGAATGTATTTGACTTTCATTTGATTAAAATAGCTTTGTTTGAATGTGCTTGACTTTCATTTGATACAATTAGCTTTGTTTGAATGTGTTTGACTTTCATTTGATTCAATTAGCTTTGTTTGAATGTGTTTGACTTTCATTTGATTCAATTAGCTTTGTAGAATGTATTTTACTTTCATTTGAGTTAAATAACTTTGTTTGACTGTGTTTGACTTTCATTTGTTTCAATTTGCTTTGTAGAATGTATTTGACATTCATTTAATTAAAATAGCTTTGTTTGAATGTGTTTGACTTTCATTTGATTCAATTAGCTTTGTTTGAATGTGTTTCACTTTCATTTGATTCAATTAGCTTTGTAGAATGTATTTGACTTTCATTTTATTCAAATAGCTTTGTTTGAATGTGTTTGACTTTCAATTGATTCAATTAGCTTTGTAGAATGTATTTGACTGTCATTTGATTCAAATAGCTCTGTTTGAATGTGTTTGAATTTCATTTAATTCAATTTGCTTTGTAGAATGCATTTCACTTTCATTTGATTAATATAGCTTTGTTTGAATGTATTTGACTTTCATTTAAATTAAATAGCTTTTTTGAATGTGTTTGACTTTCATTTGATTTAAAAGGCTTTGTTTGAATGTGTTTGACTTTCATTTGATTCAATTAGCTTTGTAGAATGTATTTTACTTTTATTTGATTTAATTAGCTTTGTTTGAATGTATTTGATTTAATTAGCTTTGTTTAGATGTGTTTGACTTTCATTTGATTCAATTAGCTTTGTAGAATGTATTTGACATTCATTTAATTAAAATAGCTTTGTTTGAATGTGTTTGACTTTCATTTGATTCAATTAGCTTTGTTTGAATGTGTTTGACTTTCATCTGTTACAATTAGCGTTGTAGAATGTATTTGATTTTCATTTGATTCAAATAGCTTTGTTTGAATGTGTTTCACTTTCAATTGATTCAATTAGCTTTGTAGAATGTATTTGATTGTCATTTGATTCAAATAACTTTATTTGAATGTGTTTGAATTTCATTTAATTCAATTAGCTTTGTAGAATGCATTTTTACTTTCATTTGATTTATATAGCTTTGTTTGAATGTATTTGACTTTAATTTAAATTAAAAAGCTCTTTTTGAATGTGTTTGACTTTCATTTGATTTAAAAGGCTTTGTTTGAATGTGTTTGACTTTCATTTGATTCAATTAGCTTTGTAGAATGTATTTTACTTTTATTTGATTTAATTAGCTTTGTTTAAATTTATTTGACTCTCATTTGATTCAAATAGCTTTGTTTGAATGTGTTTAATTTCATTTGATTCAATTAGCTTTGTAGAATGTACTTGATTTTCATTTGATTCAAAATCTTTGTTTGAATGTGTTTGACTTTCATTTGATTTAATTAGCTTTGTTTGAATGTGTTTGACTTTCATTTGATTCAATTAGCTTTGTAGAATGTGTTTGACTTTCATTTGATTCACTTAGCTTTGTTGAATGTATTTGACTTTCATTTTCTTCAAATAGCTTTGTTTGAATGTGTTTGACTTTCATTTGATTTAATTAGCTTTGTAGAATGTATTAGACATTCATTTAATTAAAATAGCTTTGTTTGAATGTTTTTGACTTTCATTTGATTCAATTAACTTTGTTTGAATGTGTTTGACTTTCATTTGATTCAATTAGCTTTGTAGAATGTATTTGACTTTCATTTGATTCAAATAGCTTTGTTTGAATGTGTTTGACTTTCAATAGATTCAATTAGCTTTGTAGAATGTATTTTACAGTCATTTGATTCAAATAGCTTTGTTTGAATGTGTTTGAATTTCAAATAATTCAATTTGCTTTGTAGAATGCATTTCACTTTCATTTGATTTATTTAGCTTTGTTTGAATGTGTTTGACTTTCATTTAAATTAAAAAGCTTTTTATGAATGTGTTTGACTTTCATTTGATTTAAAAGACTTTGTTTGAATGTGTTTTACTTTCATTTGATTCAATTAGCTTTGTAGAATGTATTTTACTTTTATTTTATTTAATTAGCTTTGTTTGAATTTATTTGACTCTGATTTGAATCAAATAGCTTTGTTTGAATGTGTTTGACTTTCATTTTATTCAATTAGCTTTGTAGAATGTATTTGACTTTCACTTGATTCAAATAGCTTTATTTGAATGTGTTTGACTTTCCTTTGATTCAATTAGCTTTGTAGAATGTATTTGACTTTCATTTGATTCGAAATCTTTGTTTGAATGTGTTTGACTTTCATTTAATTCAATTAGCTTTGTTTGAATGTGTTTGGCTTTAATTTAATTGAATTAGCTTTGTAGAATGTATTAAACTTTTATTTGATTTAATTAGCTTTGTTTGAATGTATTTGACTCTCATTTGATTCAAATAGCTTTGGTTGAATGTGTTTGACTTTCATTTGATTCAAATAGCTTTCTTTGAATGTGTTTAACTTTCATTTGATTCAATTAGCTTTGTAGAATGTATTTGACTTTCATTTGATTAAAATAGCTTTGTTTGAATGTGCTTGACTTTCATTTGATTCAATTAGCTTTGTTTGAATGTGTTTGACTTTCATTTTATTCAATTAGCTTTGTTGAATGTATTTGACTTTCATTTGATTCAAATAGCTTTGTTTGAATGCGTTTAACTTTCATTTGATTCAATTAGCTTTGTAGAATACATTTCACTTTCATTTAATTTAAACAACTTTGTTTGAATGTGTTTGACTTTCATTTGACTCAAATAGCTTTATTTGATTGCGTTTGACTTACATTTGATACAATTAGCTTTGTAGAACGTATTTGACTTTCATTTGATTCAAATAGCTTTGTTTGAATGTGTTTGACTTTCATTTGATTACATCAGCTTTGTAGAATATCTTTGACTTTCAATTGATTCAAATAGCTTTGTTTGAATGTGTTTGACTTTCATTTGATTCAATTAGCTTTGTAGAATGTATTTGACTTTCATTTGATTCAAATAGCTTTGTTTGAATGTGTTTGATTTTCATTTGATTCAATTAGCTTTGTAGAAGGTATTTGACTTTCATTTGAGTCTAATAACTTTGTTTGACTGTGTTTGACTTTCATTTGTTTCAATTTGCTTTGTAGAATGTATTTGACTTTCATTTGCTTCAAATAGCTTTGTTTGAATGTGTTTGAGTTTCATTTGATTCAATTAGCTTTGTTTGAATGTGTTTGACTTTCATTTAATTCAATTAGCTTTGTAGAATGTATTTGACTTTCATTTTATTCAAATAGCTTTGTTTGAATGTGTTTGACTTTCAACTGATTCAATTAGCTTTGTAGAATGTATTTGACTGTCATTTGATTCAAATAGCTTTGTTTGAATGTGTTTGAATTTCATTTAATTTAATTTGCTTTGTAGAATGCATTTCACTTTCATTTGATTTATATAGCTTTGTTTGAATGTGTTTGACTTTCATTTAAATTAAAAAGCTTTTTTTTGAATGTGTTTGACTTTCATTTGATTTAAAAGGCTTTGTTTGAATGTGTTTGACTTTCATTTGATTCAATTAGCTTTGTAGAATGTATTTTACTTTTATTTGATTTAATTAGCTTTGTTTGAATTTATTTGACTCTCATTTGATTCAAATAGCTTTGTTTGAATGTGTTTGAATTTCATTTGATTCAATTAGCTTTGTAGAATGTATTTGATTTTCATTTGATTCGAAATCTTTGTTTGAATGTGTTTGACTTTCATTTGATTCAATTAGCTTTGTTTGAATGTATTTGACTTTCATTTGATTCAATTAGCTTTGTAGAATGTATTTGACTTTCATTTGATTCAAATAGCTTTGTTTGAATGTGTTTGACTTTCATTTGATTCAATTAGCTTTGTAGAATGTATTTGACATTCATTTAATTAAAATTGCTTTGTTTGAATGTGTTTGACTTTCATTTGATTCAATTAGCTTTGTTTGAATGTGTTTGACTTTCATTTGATTCAATTAGCTTTGTTTGAATGTGTATGACTTTCATTTGTTTCAATTAGCTTTGTAGAATGTATTTGATTTTCATTTGATTCAAATAGCTTTGTTTGAATGTGTTTGACTTTCAATTGATTCAATTAGCTTTGTAGAATGTATTTGACTGTCATTGATTCAAATAGCTTTATTTGAATGTGTTTGAATTTCATTTAATTCAATTAGCTTTGTAGAATGCATTTTTACTCTCATTTGATTTATATAGCTTTGTTTGAATGTATTTGACTTTCATTTAAATTAAAAAGCTCTTTTTGAATGTGTTTGACTTTCATTTGATTTAAAAGGCTTTGTTTGAATGTGTTTGACTTTCATTTGATTCAATTACCTTTGTAGAATGTATTTTACTTTTATTTGATTTAATTAGCTTTGTTTGAATTTATTTGACTCTCATTTGATTCAAATAGCTTTGTTTGAATGTGTTTGAATTTCATTTGATTCAATTAGCATTGTAGAATGTATTTCACTTTCATTTAATTTAAACAACTTTGTTTGAATGTGTTTCAATTTCATTTGACTCAAATAGCTTTATTTGATTGTGTTTGACTTTCATTTGATACAATTAGCTTTGTAGAATGTATTTGACTTTCATTTGATTCAAATAGCTTTGTTTGAATGTGTTTGACTTTCATTTGATTCAATTAGCTTTGTAGAATGTATTTGACTTCCGTTTGAGTCAAATTACTTTGTTTGACTGTGTTTGACTTTCATTTGTTTCAATTTGCTTTGTAGAATGTATTTGACTTTCATTTTCTTCAAATAGCTTTGTTTGAATGTGTTTGACTTTCATTTGATTCAATTAGCTTTGTAGAATGTATTAGACATTCATTTAATTAAAATAGCTTTGTTTGAATGAGTTTGACTTTCATTTGATTCAATTAACTTTGTTTGAATGTGTTTTGACTTTCATTTGATTCAATTAGCTTTGTAGAATGTATTTGACTTTCATTTGATTCAAATAGCTTTGTTTGAATGTGTTTGACTTTCAATTGATTCAATTAGCTTTGTAGAATGTATTTTACAGTCATTTGATTCAAATAGCTTTGTTTGAATGTGTTTGAATTTCATTTAATTCAATTTGCTTTGTAGAATGCATTTCACTTTAATTTGATTTATTTAGCTTTGTTTGAATGTGTTTGACTTTCATTTAAATTAAAAAGCTTTTTTTGAATGTGTTTGGTTTTCATTTGATTCAATTAGCTTTGTAGAATGTATTTTACTTTTATTTTATTTAATTAGCTTTGTTTCAATTTATTTGACTCTGATTTGAATCAAATAGCTTTGTTTGAATGTGTTTGACTTTCATGTGATTCAATTAGCTTTGTAGAATGTATTTGACTTTCACTTGATTCAAATAGCTTTATTTGAATGTGTTTGACTTTCCTTTGATTCAATTAGCTTTGTAGAATGTATTTGACTTTCATTTGATTCGAAATCTTTGTTTGAATGTGTTTGACTTTCATTTAATTCAATTAGCTTTGTTTGAATGTGTTTGACTTTAATTTAATTCAATTAGCTTTGTAGAATGTATTAGACTTTTATTTGATTTAATTAGCTTTGTTTGAATGTATTTGACTCTCATTTGATTCAAATAGCTTTGTTTGAATATGTTTTACTTTCATTTGATTCAAATAGCTTTCTTTGAATGTGTTTGACTTTCATTTGATTCAATTAGCTTTGTAGAATGTATTAGACTTTTATTTGATTTAATTAGCTTTGTTTGAATGTATTTGACTCTCATTTGATGCAAATAGCTTTGTTTGAATGTGTTTGACTTTCATTTGATTCAAATAGCTTTGTTTGAATGTGTTTAACTTTCATTTGATTCAATTAGCTTTGTAGAATGTACTTGACTTTCATTTGATTAAAATAGCTTTGTTTGAATGTGCTTGACTTTCATTTGATTCAATTAGCTTTGTTTGAATGTGTTTGACTTTCAATTGATTCAATTAGCTTTGTTGAATGTATTTGACTTTCATTTGATTCAAATAGCTTTGTTTGAATGCGTTTAACTTTCATTTGATTCAATTAGCTTTGTAGAATACATTTCACTTTCATTTAATTTAAACAACTTTGTTTGAATGTGTTTGACTTTCATTTGACTCAAATAGCGTTATTTGATTGTGTTTCCCTTACATTTGATACAATTAGCTTTGTAGAACGTATTTGACTTTCATTTGATTCAAATAGCTTTGTTTGAATGTGTTTGACTTTCATTTGATTCCATCAGCTTTGTAGAATATCTTTGACTTTCAATTGATTCAAATAGCTTTGTTTGAATGTGTTTGACTTTCATTTGATTCAATTAGCATTGTAGAATGTATTTGACTTTCATTTGATTCAAATAGCTTTGTTTGAATGTGTTTGACTTTCATTTGATTCAATTAGCTTTGTAGAATGTATTTGACTTTCATTTGAGTCAAATTACTCTGTTTTACTGTGTTTGACTTTCATTTGTTTCAATTTGCTTTGTAGAATGTATTTGACTTTCATTTGCTTCAAATAGCTTTGTTTGAATGTGTTTGACTTTCATTTGATTCAATTAGCTTTGTAGAATATATTTGACATTCATTTAATTAAAATAGCTTTGTTTGAATGTGTTTGACTTTCATTTGATTCAAATAGCTTTGTTTGAATGTGTTTGACTTTCATTTGATTCAATTAGCTTTGTAGAATGTATTTGACTTTCATTTGATTTAAATAGCTTTGTTTGAATGTGTTTGACTTTCATTTGATTCAATTAGCTTTGTAGAATGTATTTTACTTTTATTTGATTTAATTAGCTTTGTTTGAATTTATTTGACTCTCATTTGATTCAAATAGCTTTGTTTGAATGTGTTTTAATTTCATTTGATTCAATTAGCTTTGTAGAATGCATTTGATTTTCATTTGATTCGAAATCTTTGTTTGAATGTGTTTGACTTTCATTTGATTCAATTAGCTTTGTTTGAATGTGTTTGACTTTCATTTGATTCAATTTGCTTTGTTTGAATGTGTTTGACTTTCATTTGATTCACTTAGCTTTGTTGAATGTATTTGACTTTCATTGATTCAAATAGCTTTGTTTGAATGTGTTTGACTTTCATTTGATTCAATTAGCTTTGTAGAATGTATTTGACATTCATTTAATTAAAATAGCTTTGTTTGAATGTGTTTGACTTTCATTTGATTCAATTAGCTTTGTTTGAATGTGTTTAACTTTCATTTGTTTCAATTAGCTTTTTAGAATGTATTTGATTTTCATTTGATTCAAATAGCTTTGTTTGAATGTGTTTGACTTTCAATTGATTCAATTAGCTTTGTAGAATGTATTTGACTGTCATTTGATTCAAATTGCTTTATTTGTATGTGTTTGAATTTCATTTAATTCAATTAGCTTTGTTGAATGCATTTCACTTTCATTTGATTTATATAGCTTTATTTGAATGTGTTTGAATTTCATTTAAATTAAAAAGCTTTTTTTGAATGTGTTTGACTTTCATTTGATTTAAAAGGCTTTGTTTGAATGTGCTTGACTTTCATTTGTTTCAATTAGCTTTGTAGAATGTATTTGATTTTCATTTGATTCAAATAGCTTTGTTTGAATGTGTTTGACTTTCAATTGATTCAATTAGCTTTGTAATATGTATTTGACTGTCATTTGATTCAAATAGCTTTATTTGAATGTGTTTGAATTTCATTTAATTCAATTAGCTTTGTAGAATGCATTTTTACTTTCATTTGATTTATATAGCTTTGTTTGAATGTATTTGACTTTCATTTAAATTAAAAAGCTCTTTTTGAATCTGTTTGACTTTCATTTGATTTAAAAGGCTTTGTTTGAATGTGTTTGACTTTCAATTTATTCAATTAGCTTTGTAGAATGTATTTTACTTTTATTTGATTTAATTAGCTTTGTTTGAATTTATTTGACTCTCATTTGATCCAAATAGCTTTGTTTGAATGTGTTTTAATTTCATTTGATTCAATTAGCTTTGTAGAATGTATTTGATTTTCATTTGATTCGAAATCTTTGTTTGAATGTGTTTGACTTTCATTTGATTCAATTAGCTTTGTTTGAATGTGTTTGACTTTCATTTGATTCAATTTGCTTTGTTTGAATGTGTTTGACTTTCATTTGATTCACTTAGCTTTGTTGAATGTATTTGACTTTCATTTGATTCAAATAGCTTTGTTTGAATGCGTTTAACTTTCATTTGATTCAATTAGCTTTGTAGAATACATTTCACTTTCATTTAATTTAAACAACTTTGTTTAAATGTGTTTGAATTTCATTTGACTCAAATAGCTTTATTTGATTGTGTTTGACTTTCATTTGATACAATTAGCTTTGTAGAACGTATTTGACTTTCATTTGATTCAAATAGCTTTGTTTGAATGTGTTTGACTTTCATTTGATTCAATTAGCTTTGTAGAATGTATTTGACTTTCGTTTGAGTCAAATAACTTTGTTTGACTGTGTTTGACTTTCATTTGTTTCAATTTGCTTTGTAGAATGTATTTGACTTTCATTTTCTTCAAATAGCTTTGTTTGAATGTGTTTGACTTTCATTTGATTCAATTAGCTTTGTAGAATGTATTAGACATTCATTTAAGTAAAATAGCTTTGTTTGAATGTGTTTGACTTTCATTTGATTCAGTTAACTTTGTTTGAATGTGTTTAACTTTCATTTGATTCAATTAGCTTTGTAGAATGTATTTGACTTTCATTCGATTCAAATAGCTTTGTTTGAATGTGTTTGACTTTCAATTGATTCAATTAGCTTTGTGGAATGTATTTTACAGTCATTTGATTCAAATAGCTTTGTTTGAATGTGTTTGAATTTCGTTTAATTCAATTTGCTTTGTAGAATGCATTTCACTTTCATTTGAATTATTTAGCTTTGATTGAATGTGTTTGACTTTCATTTAAATTAAAAAGCTTTTTTTGAATGTGTTTGACTTTCATTTGATTTAAAAGACTTTGTTTGAATGTGTTTTACTTTCATTTGATTCAATTAGCTTTGTAGAATGTATTTTACTTTTATTTTATTTAATTAGCTTTGTCTGAATTTATTTGACTCTGATTTGAATCAAATAGCTTTGTTTGAATGTATTTGACTTTCATTTGATTCAATTAGCTTTGTAGAATGTATTTGACTTTCACTTGATTCAAATAGCTTTATTTGAATTTGTTTGACTTTCCTTTGATTCAATTAGCTTTGTAGATTTAATTTGACTTTCATTTGATTCGAAATCTTTGTTTGAATGTGTTTGACTTTCATTTAATTCTATTAGCTTTGTTTGAATGTGTTTGACTTTAATTTAATTCAATTAGCTTTGTAGAATGTATTAGACTTTTATTTGATTTAATTAGCTTTGTTTGAATGTATTTGACTCTCATTTGATTCAAATAGCTTTGTTTTGAATGTGTTTAACTTTCATTTGATTCAATTAGCTTTGTAGAATGTATTTGACTTTCATTTGATTAAAATAGCTTTGTTTGAATGTGCTTGACTTTCATTTGATTCAATTAGCTTTGTTTGAATGTGTTTGACTTTCATTTGATTCAATTAGCTTTGTTGAATGTATTTGACTTTCATTTGATTCAAATAGCTTTGTTTGAATGCGTTTGACTTTCATTTGATTCCATCAGCTTTGTTGAATATCTTTGACTTTCAATTGATTCAAATAGCTTTGTTTGAATGTGTTTGAATTTCATTTGATTCAATTAGCTTTGTAGAATGTATTTGACTTTCATTTGTTTCAAATAGCTTTGTTTGAATGTGTTTGACTTTCATTTAATTAAATTAGCTTTGTAGAATGTATTTGACTTTCATTTTAGTCAAATAACTTTGTTTGACTGTGTTTGACTTTCATTTGTTTGAATTTGCTTTGTAGAATGTTTTTGACTTTCATTTGCTTCAAATAGCTTTGTTTGAATGTGTTTGACTTTCATTTGATTCAATTAGCTTTGTAGAATGTATTTGACATTCATTTAATTAAAATAGCTTTGTTTGAATGTGTTTGACTTTCATTTGATTCAATTAGCTTTGTTTGAATGTGTTTGACTTTCATTTGTTTCAATTAGCTTTGTAGAATGTATTTGATTTTCATTTGATTCAAATAGCTTTGTTTGAATGTGTTTGACTTTCAATTGATTCAATTAGCTTTGTAGAATGTATTTGACTGTCATTTGATTCAAATAGCTTTATTTGAATGTGTTTGAATTTCATTCAATTCAATTAGCTTTGTAGAATGCATTTTTACTTTGATTTGATTAATATAGCTTTGTTTGAATGTATTTGACTTTCATTTAAATTAAATAGCTTTTTTTGAATGTGTTTGACTTTCATTTGATTTAAAAGGCTTTGTTTGAATGTGTTTGACTTTCATTTGATTCAATTAGCTTTGTAGAATGTATTTTACTTTTATTTGATTTAATTAGCTTTGTTTGAATTTATTTGACTCTCATTTGATTCAAATAGCTTTTGTTTGAATGTGTTTGAATTTCATTTGATTCAATTAGCTTTGTAGAATGTATTTGATTTTCATTTGATTCGAAATCTTTGTTTGAATGTGTTTGACTTCCATTTGATTAAATTAGCTTTGTTTGAATGTGTTTGAATTTCGTTTAATTCAATTTGCTTTGTAGAATGCATTTCACTTTCATTTGAATTATTTAGCTTTGATTGAATGTGTTTGACTTTCATTTAAATTAAAAAGCTTTTTTTGAATGTGTTTGACTTTCATTTGATTTAAAAGACTTTGTTTGAATGTGTTTTACTTTCATTTGATTCAATTAGCTTTGTAGAATGTATTTTACTTTTATTTTATTTAATTAGCTTTGTCTGAATTTATTTGACTCTGATTTGAATCAAATAGCTTTGTTTGAATGTATTTGACTTTCATTTGATTCAATAAGCTTTGTAGAATGTATTTGACTTTCACTTGATTCAAATAGCTTTATTTGAATTTGTTTGACTTTCCTTTGATTCAATTAGCTTTGTAGATTTATTTGACTTTCATTTGATTCGAAATCTTTGTTTGAATGTGTTTGACTTTCATTTAATTCTATTAGCTTTGTTTGAATGTGTTTGACTTTAATTTTTCAATTAGCTATTCAATTAGCTTTGTTTGAATGTATTTGACTTCATTTGATTCAAATAGCTTTGTTTGAATGTGTTTACTTTCATTTGATTCAATTAGCTTTGTAGAATGTATTTGACTTTCATTTGATTAAATAGCTTTGTTTGAATGTTTGACTTTCATTTGATTCAATTAGCTTTGTTTGAATGTGTTTGACTTTCAATTGATTCAATTAGCTTTGTAGAATGTATTTGACTGTCATTTGATTCAAATAGCTTTATTTGAATGTGTTTGAATTTCATTAATTCAATTAGCTTTGTAGAATGCATTTTTACTTTGATTTGATTAATATAGCTTTGTTTGAATGTATTTGACTTTCATTTAAATTAAATAGCTTTTTTTGAATGTGTTTGACTTTCATTTGATTTAAAAGGCTTTGTTTGAATGTGTTTGACTTTCATTTGATTCAATTAGCTTTGTAGAATGTATTTTACTTTTATTTGATTTAATTAGCTTTGTTTGAATTTATTTGACTCTCATTTGATTCAAATAGCTTTGTTTGAATGTGTTTGAATTTCATTTGATTCAATTAGCTTTGTAGAATGTATTTGATTTTCATTTGATTCGAAATCTTTGTTTGAATGTGTTTGACTTTCATTTGATTAAATTAGCTTTGTTTGAATGTGTTTGACTTTCATTTGATTCAATTAGCTTTGTAGAATGTGTTTGACTTTCATTTGATTCACTTAGCTTTGTTGAATGTATTTGACTTTCATTTATTCAAATAGCTTTGTTTGAATGTGTTTGACTTTCATTTGATTCAATTAGCTTTGTAGAATGTATTTGACATTCATTTAATTAAAATAGCTTTGTTTGAATGTGTTTGACTTTCATTTGATTCAATTAGCTTTGTTTGAATGTGTTAGACTTTCATCTGTTTCAATTAGCTTTGTAGAATGTATTTGATTTTCATTTGATTCAAATAGCTTTGTTTGAATGTGTTTCACTTTCAATTGATTAAATTAGCTTTGTAGAATGTATTTGACTGTCATTTGATTCAAATTACTTTATTTGAATGTGTTTGAATTTCATTTAATTCAATTAGCTTTGTAGAATGCATTTTTACTTTCATTTGATTTATATAGCTTTGTTTGAATGTATTTGACTTTCATTTAAATTAAAAAGCTCTTTTGAATGTGTTTGACTTTCATTTGATTTAAAAGGCTTTGTTTGAATGTGTTTGACTTTCATTTGATTCAATTAGCTTTGTAGAATGTATTTTACTTTTATTTGATTTAATTAGCTTTGTTTAAATTTATTTGACTCTCATTTGATTCAAATAGCTTTGTTTGAATGTGTTTAATTTCATTTGATTCAATTAGCTTTGTAATGTACTTGATTTTCATTTGATTCAAAATCTTTGTTTGAATGTGTTTGACTTTCATTTGATTTAATTAGCTTTGTTTGAATGTGTTTGACTTTCATTTGATTCAATTAGCTTTGTAGAATGTGTTTGACTTTCATTTGATTCACTTAGCTTTGTTGAATGTATTTGACTTTCATTTTCTTCAAATAGCTTTGTTTGAATGTGTTTGACTTTCATTTGATTCAATTAGCTTTGAATAGCTTTGTTTGAATGTGTTTGACTTTCATTTGATTCAATTAACTTTGTTTGAATGTGTTTGACTTTCATTTGATTCAATTAGCTTTGTAGAATGTATTTGACTTTCATTTGATTCAAATAGCTTTGTTTGAATGTGTTTGACTTTCAATTGATTCAATTAGCTTTGTAGAATGTATTTTACAGTCATTTGATTCAAATAGCTTTGTTTGAATGAGTTTGAATTTCATTTAATTCAATTTGCTTTGTAGAATGCATTTCACTTTCATTTGATTTATTTAGCTTTGTTTGAATGTGTTTGACTTTCATTTAAATTAAAAAGCTTTTTTTGAATTTGTTTGACTTTCATTTGATTAAAAGACTTTGTTTGAATGTGTTTTACTTTCATTTGATTCAATTAGCTTTGTAGAATGTATTTTACTTTTATTTTATTTAATTAGCTTTGTTTGAATTTATTTGACTCTGATTTGAATCAAATAGCTTGAATGTGTTTGACTTTCATTTGATTCAATTAGCTTTGTAGAATGTATTTGACTTCACTTGATTCAAATAGCTTTATTTGAATGTGTTGACTTTCATTTGATTCAATTAGCTTTGTAGAATGTATTTGACTTTCATTTGATTAAAATAGCTTTGTTTGAATGTGCTTGACTTTCATTTGATTCAATTAGCTTTGTTTGAATGTGTTTGACTTTCATTTGATTTAATTAGCTTTTTGAATGTATTTGACTTTCATTTGATTCAAATAGCTTTGTTTGAATGCGTTTTAACTTTCATTTGATTCAATTAGCTTTGTAGAATAATTTCACTTTCATTTAATTTAAACAACTTTGTTTGAATTTGTTTGACTTTCATTTGACTCAAATAGCTTTATTTGATGTGTTTGACTTACATTTGATACAATTAGCTTTGTAGAACGTATTTGACTTTCATTTGATTCAAATAGCTTTGTTTGATTGTGTTTGACTTTCATTTGATTTCAGCATTTGATTCAATTGATTCAAATAGCTTTGTTTGAATGTGTTTGACTTTCATTTGATTCAATTAGCTTTGTAGAATGTATTTGACTTTCATTTGAGCTTTGTTTGAATGTGTTTGACTTTCAATTAGCTTGACTTTCATTTGAGTTTTTGATGTGTTTGACTTTCATTTTTTGAATTTGCTTTGTGTTTTTGACTTTCATTTGCTTCAAATAGCTTTGTTTGAATGTGTTTGACTTTCATTTGATTCAATTAGCTTTGTAGAATGTATTTGATATTCATTTAATTAAAATAGCTTTGTTTGAATGTGTTTGACTTTCATTTGATTCAATTAGCTTTGTTTGAATGTGTTTGACTTTCATTTGTTCAATTAGCTTTGTAGAATGTATTTGATTCATTTTTCAAATAGCTTTGTTTGAATGTGTTTGACTTTCAATTGATTCAATTAGCTTTGTAGAATGTATTTGACTGTCATTTGATTCAAATAGCTTATTTGAATGTGTTTGAATTTCATTTAATTCAATTAGCTTTGTAGAATGCATTTTTACTTTCATTTGATTAATATAGCTTTGTTTGAATGTATTTGACTTTCATTTAAATTAAATAGCTTTTTTTGAATGTGTTTGACTTTCATTTGATTTAAAAGGCTTTGTTTGAATGTGTTTGACTTTCATTTGATTCAATTAGCTTTGTAGAATGTATTTTACTTTTATTTGATTTAATTAGCTTTGTTTGAATTTATTTGACTCTCATTTGATTCAAATAGCTTTGTTTGAATGTGTTTGAATTTCATTTGATTCAATTAGCTTTGTAGAATGTATTTGATTTTCATTTGATTGAAATCTTTGTTTGAATGTGTTTGACTTTCATTTGATTAAATTGCTTTGTTTGAATGTGTTTGACTTTCATTTGATTCAATTAGCTTTTTAGAATGTTTGACTTTCATTTGATTTTAGCAATGTATTTGACTTTCATTTAATTCAAATAGCTTTGTTTGAATGTGTTGACTTTCATTTGATTCAATTAGCTTTGTAGAATGTATTTGACATTCATTTAATTAAAATAGCTTGTTTGAATGTGTTTGACTTTCATTTGATTCAATAGCTTTGTTTGAATGTGTTAGACTTTCATCTGTTTCAATTAGCTTTGTAGAATGTATTTGATTTTCATTTGATTCAAATAGCTTTGTTTGAATGTGTTTCACTTTCAATTGATTCAATTAGCTTTGTAGAATGTATTTGACTGTCATTTGATTCAAATTACTTTATTTGAATGTGTTTGAATTTCATTTAATTCAATTAGCTTTGTAGAATGCATTTTTACTTTCATTTGATTTATATAGCTTTGTTTGAATGTATTTGACTTTCATTTAAATTAAAAAGCTCTTTTTGAATGTGTTTGACTTTCATTTGATTTAAAAGGCTTTGTTTGAATGTGTTTGACTTTCATTTGATTCAATTAGCTTTGTAGAATGTATTTTACTTTTATTTGATTTAATTAGCTTTGTTTAAATTTATTTGACTCTCATTTGATTCAATAGCTTTGTTTGAATGTGTTTTAATTTCATTTGATTCAATTAGCTTTGTAGAATGTACTTGATTTTCATTTGATTCAAATCTTTGTTTGAATGTGTTTGACTTTCATTTGATTAGCTTTGTTTGAATGTGTTTGACTTTCATTTGATTCAATTAGCTTTGTAGAATGTATTTGACTTTCATTTAATTCACTTAGCTTTGTTGAATGTATTTG